>NW_021883069.1:0-1486 GCF_006229205.1 Suricata suricatta
AGAAGGGATAGAGTCTCTGGACAGACCAATGCTCCCTTGCAGCAATGTTATCCCACCGAGTTTTTCTGCCTTCTCTCGTTTCTCCCTTTGGTATTATCAAACTTCACACATGTGCCAAAGAGAACTTGGCACCTCCCACAATGCAGGTGACCCTCAACAGATGGGGAGCAGAGACCGGCTATCCAAGATCATTCTGTTAATATAAACCCTCAAGCTCCCATCAGTCCCATTACTGCAGCAGACCCTATGACGTTCAGGGATTCCAGTTTCATACTTTGGGGCTACCATTGTGGGCACAGCTAAGCTGTCCCAGAATTCACATGTTAAAGAGTCCTTCTGTCTCCATGATGCCTGTGGAGACGGACAGAGCATGGTCATAAATTGTCTCTGTCATCATGACAGAGAATCTGTCATAAATGACGTGTTCACCACGAAATTAACTTCCGCTGCCAGTCCTTGATCCTCCCTTCTCAGAACAGCTCAGAGAACAGAGTTCCTAGTAGCTTAGCTTCCTGGATAGTTCACTGATAGGAGCACTATCCTGAGGCCCAGATTCAGAGAACGGATTGCAAAGCACTTACCATTTGGTGAGTCCCTTTCATCTTTCTGTTTCAAACAGTTTTTCCAAGGTTCCACATAGAATCCACCTTCCATTCCTGGGGTGTCCCTTGATTTTCTCACATGGAAATTAACCAAATATATAAATGCAAATAATACCCTTCAAATTTCCCTCAGAGGCTCTACTCCACCCTTTCTTTCTGTCTCCCATCTCCTCTTTATATTTGTGCCATCACATCCAACAATGTTTTCAAGCGTACTGATAATTCAAAAGAAGAGAATCACTCTCTGCTCCAGAGGCTCACCAGGAATCCAATCTTCCTGCACAAATGAACATAGTTACCCGATTCCCAGGGCTTGGGAAAGATTAACGTGCACAATGTAAGATTCCCAGGCCAGTGTCCTGGACACAGTGCATCCTCAAACATTTGAAGCATGTGGTAGATACTTACTAAACATCCCTTTGATAGAGGAATACACGTGTGTACACCAAAGAGCCTTGCTCAGATACCACTGCCTTATCTACTCCCTTTCCAGCTTGCAGGGGATTTGCAGAGAATAACGTCTTCTCAAAAGCTGTCAGTAATTTCCACTGGCAACAGCAGTACCTGTGTTGAGATAAGATGGTTGGGTATAAGGGACTCAGGGGTGCTCTTCTGCTTTCTCTACCTTAGTGCTACTGGAGATGAAGTCTGGGGACAGCAACCTCAATGCTTCTGAAACATACCAATTAATGACCTTCATCCAAACTTCGGGAAGTCATGACATCTGAGTGTGGGCTCCAGACTCTCTTTTTAATGAGAACCCCAAGTGATTTGTGTATACAAGAAATTTTGACAAGCAATGTTGGAAATGTCATTCTCATCTTTGCCTTCCCATTGGAATCTCCAATATAGTTTTTTGCACATTCATCTGTAATGTCCCAACC
>NW_021883070.1:0-696 GCF_006229205.1 Suricata suricatta
TTCAGTAAGAACAAAACACTGACCCATGATGGAAGTAGTCCAATGAAATTAATCTGCTTCTAGGTAGCCGGCTTTTCACCCTGGGGATTCAGTGTTGGTCTCCTTTGCTGGCAAACTGGGCACTCACCAGTGTGTTTGTGGGCAAGTTGGTCCTAGTCAGCATAAGTCTGTGTTGCTGAGCCCACACATAACTTTCATCCCTGCCATTATGACCACTTTGTTTATGAGTCTATTGGGGGATAACAGGGGTTGCTGAATATTCACAGAATAGGTCATCCTATCCATTTGATTATTACCTTCCTTGGCCAAGGATACTCTTTGGTAAACATTTATGTGGTGCACAAGTATCTTCATGTTTTGGCCCATTCCCCAAACTTCCTTATTGTCAATTTTTTAATCATGTTCTTCTGAAGTCCCTGACCATCCAGCCAAACCATTGGCCACAGGACATAAATCAGTACAAAGTTATACATCTGGCTATTTCTCCTTCTAGTCACCACTGTCCTTCAGGGATGTCCCAGAGAAAAGCAGTTGTTTACTTTGGGTGTTACCTATATCTCTCTCTTCTTCTGTCAACTGATTATAAGGAATTCCTCACGTGGCCATAGATGCAGACTGAGAGAAAAAAGGGAGTGTAGCACTAGTGGGGACCATGGGCCTTTGGGCCACTTCTTCATATAAATTACTTGTGTCTTT
>NW_021883071.1:0-696 GCF_006229205.1 Suricata suricatta
TTAAGGTGGGGCCCAGAAGCCAGCTGACAGATGGGCATACTTTGAGTCAAGGTCTGAAGCAGGAAAGTAGAGTCTTTTTGGTCATGTAACGAATGTAGCATAGGACTAGCTAGAGCCTTAGCGAAATAATGTCTGTTTCGCCTGCCATGAACTTGCAGGGGGAGTGGATGCCAAATCCCCCGGCCTTGGTTACTGTCAGAGCCAGTTGTTCCCCTGTCCTCTCCAATGAATACGTTTTTCTTCTTGATTTACACATGGTGCTTACTGACTTCCTCTCACCCACCCCACTCCCTCTCGCCCCACTCCACTCACCCCTGCACCACTAAGAAGAGTTACTGGTGTCTTACTATTCAAGCAGCCTGGCACTGCTGGAGTCATCTGTTTGAGCTATGGCATAGAGCTTCAACACTTCCTCCTGACAAAGTGGAACTCACAAGCACACCCCATAATCCTAGAGGCACATGAAGGATCTGGGTCAGATATTCTGATTCCAGTAGGGGTGCGTGTGTACTGACCAGCAGGACCAGAAGGTTCACAGTAAGGGGCTGGGCCGCTCCACATCCCATTCCCTGCACTGTCATTTGTGCAGTGGATGGTGCTCTTCCCGACGAGGTTGAAGGTCATCCCTCTGGCTGAGCGGGGGTCACACATGTAAGTAACTTCCTTTCCATAGGGAACGCCTCCCTGAGAAGGTCC
>NW_021883072.1:0-696 GCF_006229205.1 Suricata suricatta
GAGAGAGAGAGAGAGAGAGAGAGAGAGAGAGCACGCGAGCAGGGGAGGGTCAGAGAGAGAGGGAGACACAGAATCTGAAAACCGGCTCCAGGCTCTGAGCGGTCAGCATAGAGCCTGATGTGGGGCTTGAGGTCATGAACCGTGAGATCATGACCTGAGTCGAAGTCGGACGCTTAACCGACGGAGCCCCCAGGTGCCCCTTAAACGTATCTTGTCCGAAGTCACCTCACCATCTTCTTCCCCGGTTCTGCTTCTGCCCGAGCCAGCCTGGCCTGTGTAGGTGGTGAATCCGTTCTTCCGGGCGCTCATGCTGATTTCTGGAGTCTCTTTCCCTCCATCCCGACACGGATTCCGTTTGCAAAGCTGTCGGCTCTGGCTTCAGAGTATCCACTTGCGTGTCACCACCTTGGTTTAAGCACGGTCACCTCTTGGTTCGATTTTTGCAGTAGTTTACTGATTAGCCTGTCTGTGTTTATCTTTGACCTGATAAGTCAGCAAGCGTGCTGGAGCCGCAGGTCACATGGCCTCCCCTGCGTGCTCAGAGCCGGCCGGTGGTGTCCCCCCTCGGTCTGCGTGAAGGCCAGTCTTGGCGCTGGCCCTCTTTCTGCACCCCGTGTGCCTCTGACTTCCTGCCCTGCCGTCTCCTTCTCTTCCCTGACCTGTCGCCTCCGGTCTCAGGGCCTCATCCTGCGTTTC
>NW_021883073.1:0-696 GCF_006229205.1 Suricata suricatta
TGTATATGGGGTACATGTGTGTGTTTGTAGCTGGCAGAGTGTCCCATGGAGAACAGGCTCACCAAAGACATCGGAATGGAGTAGCAGCTTAGCTTTTGAACATCGTTGAACTCACTCTTCATAAAAGAGCAACAAAAGTAATAAAACAGACAAACAACGTTCAAGGTTAATACCTACGAAAAAGTTATGAGGTAGGGTGTCCCCGCCAGTGCCCCAATGACTGTGTGGATAAAGCCACCACCAGTTGTGTTAGGAAAAGTGTGGCATTAGAAAGGGCATATGAGAAAGGTGAGGTAAGACAGTTGCTTACTGCAACGTTGTAACTTTGAGAAGTCCCAGATCATTGTTGGGTCCTCCTGGAAAGCTACGCAGACCATTCTAGAATGACAGCAGAAATTGGGGGTGGGGGGTTACATCTTGCAGGCTCCAGTGAGGGCAGAGCTGCAGGTGCCAGAATAGTCTGGAGGGCGTGGGCTGACAATCTGAGAAATGATGGGCTTGAATGTTGTCTCCTGAACCCAGGAGAAAGAGCCAGGGGTGCGCCAGAGCAGGCAGGACAGAGATGGTAGGGATAAGCCGTAGAGGAAGTCCACATGAGAAGAGATGACAGGAACAGTGAGGAAGCTCTCAAAGAAATGAGAGGGTGTATTTTTAATCACTTCATGATAAAAACAGAACAGGGAACTCTAGAGCCAT
>NW_021883074.1:0-696 GCF_006229205.1 Suricata suricatta
TCAAGAGTTGGATGTTTAACTGACTGAGCCCCCCAGGTCCCCCTGTTTTTGTAATTTCTCTCTGTTTCTTCTTTTCTTTCTCTTTTATCATTTGATGACTTTATTTGGTGTTATGTTTAGGTTCTTTATTCATTTCCTTTTGTGTATTTAAGTTTTTGCTTTGGTTACCATGAGGTTCACGTATATCATCCTTTGTATATAACAATTTAAGTTGGTAGCAACATAAATTTGAGCATTTTGATTCCATCCACTACATTCTGTGTTTTTGATGTCACTTTTTATATCTTTTAATTTTATATATCCCTTAACGAATTACTGTAGTTTTAATTTTACTACTTTTGTCTGTTAACCTTAGTAGCTTTGTGAGTGAATAATCCAGAAACTTCACTATATATTTACATTCTCCAGTGAGGATTTTACTTTTATATATTTTCTTATTGTTAAGTAATGTGATTTATTTTCAGGTTAAAGAAGTCCTCTTAATAGTTCTTAGAAGGCTGGTTTGGTAGTGATGAACTCCTTAAGGTTTTCCTAGTTGGGAAACCTGTCTGTGTTGGTATAACATATGAGTAGGGGCTCCTGGGTGGCCCAGTCAGTTAAGTGTCCAACTCTTGATTTTGGCTCAGGTCATGATCTCATAGTTTGTAGGTTCGAGTTGTGTGGAGCTCTGCACTGTCAGCATGGACCCTGCTTGGG
>NW_021883075.1:0-696 GCF_006229205.1 Suricata suricatta
ATGTCAGTTGTAATTTGACAAACTTCCTGGTTTGTAGTTTGAATTCTCTCATTACAGTTACTGGGTGTCCCAGTGAATTTTCTGAGTGGCCCACATGAGTAAATATGAAGGTTGTTTATCTGTGATCTGTTGTGATCTTTTGAAGTTTATATCAGGTCATCCAGCATTAGCCTGCAGGACTGGGGAAGGGCAGTTTTCATTCTGTAAGCAAGGTATTGGGTTGGTATTTCAAGAGGCTTTATAAGCATTGGCTCCTTAAAGTCAACTTTAGTCGCTTAAATCCATCTGGTCACATTTGAGTCTATGTACACCACTGTCAAATATAACATTACAGTTGGTCTCGATAACATAATCAATGTTTCCAATCATATTCTGCTATGGTTTCTTTGTTTGTTTGTTTTTGTTTTTGTTTTTGTCAGATGTTCCAAGATTTCTTAGTGTTTAAGCCACTGAAATACCATCATCCTTACAAGAAATTGTAGGGGAGGCAATATTTTACCTCTGTCTTCTTAGGGTTTTTCAGTTAATCCTGAAAATCAAACATCGGTAAGTTTTGCACAAAATCACTGTGGTCTGATTTGGTCCACGGGGTTGGGCAAGGTGCACGCTCCACTTCCTCCCTAAAAAGCATCCGGCTGATGTTCTGGGAGTCCACCGACCCCGCGCCAGACCCCACGGACCCCACGTAGGCGGTGC
>NW_021883076.1:0-696 GCF_006229205.1 Suricata suricatta
GGGTAAGGTAAAGACTGATCAGGAGAATATTTTTGCAGACTGTTCCTTTTTTCCTTTTGAGACCAAGAAGGAACCTTCCTACTGACCAAAACTGGGGAAATGGCCAGATTCAGTCCTAACTTGAGGATGTGTTCACCTTGAAGAGGTTGGACATGTCATCGTTACTTGGGTCTTATTTTCCTAAACTGGTGAAATGGTTAAAAAATATAAGGGAAGCCCTGTGATCATCTCAGGTGAGCTTCCTGGTATTGGCCTGAGTTGCTGTAGGTTGGGGTTTCCAGGGATCCATCTATTGGGGCTGCATCAAGGCAGCGTCTGCTCCTGTCTCTAATGGAGATTCCCCTCTGCTCTTGTTCCCCTCTTCCTGGCTATCAGGGAACACCTAGCTTTTCTTACCTTCTCAATTCTTTCTCCATCTTTGCCTGAACTTTTATGTCATCCTGGTTCATAGGTTGCCAAATGGCATGCTACTCCTTAGGAAGCAATTAGTAGCTTTGAGTATTTAAAACTATTGAAAAATCAAATTAGATAAAGGTTGTTTGTTTCTCTATCACTAAGTTAGAAATGCTGATGCTGGGACTAGTAGCCCTCTTTAATCACTGTGCAACTGTTTTCAGTTACAGAGCACCTTCCTTGTGACGTTCTATCCTTACAAGTAGCCTAGAAGAAAGAGGGGTGGGTGGTGAACATTATTCT
>NW_021883077.1:0-696 GCF_006229205.1 Suricata suricatta
GCCAGCACGACTTTCCGAGCCAGTCCCCTTTCCAGCCCGAGCTTGCCCCATGCTTGTGATCATTCTCTGTTCTGCACTCCCAGTGCACACTGGCTGTCCTTCTCCACTCAAAGCCCCTCTCACTGTGTCACTCAGTAGCTGGAAAGCTCTGTTCAAGCCAAATGCCAGGCCTGGGCCAACCACTTTCCATTTTACTCCATTCAGGAAAAGGCAGGGGAGGGGCAGCTGAGCGAAGCAGGGTGTGGATTTTTTATTTCTGTTATTGTTGGTGTACTTTTCAATTCAATGAGTTAACCCTAACCCTTTATTAAACAAGAAGGGCTTTAAAAACAAAAACAAAATAAAGGCCCAGCTCCCAGAGCTCCTGAGGAGCTGCTTTGTTCAGAACAGCAGAATCCTGGGCATCAGGGGAAGAACAGGACTCAACCTGTCAGCAGAGACACCAAGGGCCAGGTTCCCACGTGCTGACCAGAGCAGGCGCCCACAAGGACAGCACCAGCCAGGCAAACCGGATGCAGGAGGGCAGAGGCATGACAACAAGGGGTCACAGGCCTGTGGAAGAGACAGACAGAGGGACAGAGAGGGCAGAATGGGGACAGGGCAGGTTGCAGAAGGAGCAACTGAGGAATTCCTGATCTACATTTGTCCTTTCTCTCAGCAGCAGCAGTGAGGAGAGCCCCAAGAAGGACACTGAGC
>NW_021883078.1:0-696 GCF_006229205.1 Suricata suricatta
TGAAAATAAGAAAGCAACTGCATCCACAATAGCATCAAAAACAATGAAAATAAATTTAGGAATAAATTTAATAAAAGAGACCCAAAATTTGTATACTGAAAACTACAAAATGCTGTTGAAAGAAATAAAGAAAATCTAAATAAATGGAAGGGTATCTCATGATCATAGGTTAACAAGCTTAATATGGCTAAGGTGGCAATATTCCCTAAACTGACCTTTAGATTCACCACAATTCTTTACCAAATCCCAGCATGCTGTTTTGAAGAAAATAACAAGTTCATCACAAAATGTATATGAAATTGAAATGGACCCCAAATAGCCAAAACAATATTGAAGAAAAGAATAATAGTAAAGGACTCATACTTCCTGATTTTAAAACTTAACTTGCAAATCTACAATAATCACGTAAGTGTAGAATGGGCATAAGAATAGGCATATAGATCAATGGAATAAAACTGAGAGTCCAGAATTTAACTCACAGGTCAATGGTCAATTGGTTTCTGACAAAGATGCCAAAACAAATCAGTAGAGGAAAGAATATTTTTTTCAAAAAGTGCTGCTGGGACTGAATATGCACATGCAACACAGAAAGTTTGATCTTTACCTCACAACATACACATAGCATCTTAGAATGGTTCATGGACCAAAATGTGAGAGTTAAGGCTATAAAACTCTTAGAATAAAACACAGGAGTAG
>NW_021883079.1:0-696 GCF_006229205.1 Suricata suricatta
GGGCTGGGACCGCGTGACCCAGCAACTCCAGGCCTGGGTCCACCCAAGAAAACAAACCCCACGTCCTCACAGAAGCCCGAGAGCTCACAGCCGCGTCCTTCAGAACGCGCACAATTCTTTGTTAAGGACCAGAACGCCCACCGACTGAACAACGGCTACACAGGGTGTCCACCACGCGTGGGAACGGGGTCAGCCGCCAGCAGGAGCGAGGCGCCCGCCCCGCCGCCCCGAGGACGGACCCCAGACACACGACGCTCCGGGAGGGAACCGGACACGGGGCCCCCGAGGGGTGTGAGTCCAAGTGCGGGAGCGTCCGGAACAGGCCCGTGCACGGACTGCAGGGGGCTCGTGGGGGCAGGGGGAGGGGAAGTGACTGCTTAAGGCACAGGTTTCTATGACAGGATGGGTTTCTTTCTGGGCAGATAAAATGTCCTAGAATCAGATGGTTGCAGAGCTCTACAAATATACTAAAAATCACTATCGGGGCGCCCAGGTGGCTCAATTAAGTGTCCGACATCCGCACAGGTCATGATCTCACGTCTCCTGGGTTCGAGCCCCGCGTCGGGCTCTGTGCTGACAGCTCAGAGCCTGGAGCCTGCCTCCGATTCTGAGTTTCCCTCTCTCTCTCTGCCCCTCCCCTGCTGTGTTCTCTCTCAAAAACAAATAAACATTTAAAAATATATGATAAAATGAAAG
>NW_021883080.1:0-1486 GCF_006229205.1 Suricata suricatta
TAACCAGGGTTTTATAAACCATTTGGGGAGAATGAAGGGCAGGTAATGATATATAAATGCTGAAATACCTGAGTCACCCTTCTAAAAATAAAATCCTGATGTAAAACTATTTGACTTTCAGAAAAACACAAAAGCTACAGAGAAACGGTTTTCTATCAACCCCCCCCCTTTTTTTTTTTGCTTACTTTCTTGACTACCCTTCCTTAATCTAATAGGTCTTGAGGGTTATTACATCTTAGAGTTCTCTCTTCCAGAGGATGGCTATGCTCCGCAGAAGTCTAAAGTCTCAGGTTTCAACTTACATTCATTCAAAATATAATAGTTTGGTGCTAAAATCTTCCAGGCACTGTTTTAGGAACCATTTTGGGCACAGTCAGGAGTGAGCCAAGCAGTAAGTATCTTTGCTATTGTGGAGTATATGTGGGTAATATTCATTCAAACATATAATATATTATGTAGTAGTACATGCTAAGGAGGAAAAAAATTCTTTGGGAGAAAAAACTTTTAAAACAATTTTTTTCCTTTTTAAAATACTGATTTTTGGGAGGGGGAGGAGGAGGGAGGAGAAGGGAGAGGGAGAAGGAGACAGAATCCAAAGCAGACTCCAGTCTCTGAGCTGTCAGCATGGAGTCCCATGCAGGACTTGAACTCAAAAACCTGTGAGATCACAGCCTGAGCCAAGGTCGTGGTTCAACAGACAGAGCCCCCCCATGTGCCCCTGAGCTGGGAAGCTTTCTCACTGAGTAAGAAGCTGGAGCCTGGGTGCTGGCAGCCATAGAGTCCCGCCTCTGGCGGCCATAGCTGAACCGCGGGCCAGCCAGCCTAGCTCCTCTGAAGCCGGGGTTCCCAAACCCCCTTGTGTCAGCTGCGGAAGACTTGAAGGAACACAGATTCTGAAGTTCCAACCCAGCTGGGCTGAACTGTGGTCTCTGAGCAAAAATTTAGGAATCTCCCTTTTTCAGAAAGCCCCCCAGATGACCACAAGTGTGAGTCAAGTTTGGGGACCCCAGGTCTGTGAATGTGGTGGGAACTTCCAACATGCAGGTGCCACCACAGTCCTTTAGAGGTGCTCCAGGCATTGGCAGGTGGATGAAAATGCAGAAGCACCTCGCACTGCACCTTTCCTCATCATATCACACCTGATAGTTTGCACTTAACCTAAAATCCTCTCGGTGAACATAGTTTTCAGACCGAGTCCTCTCTTCCCTCCGCTCCCGGCACCCTTCTGTTTTCCAAATATTAGATCATAGCTATTAGCTTATGTAGCCACTCCCGTGCTCCGTCGCTGTGGTGTCTGGTCACAGTACAGACCTGCCTGCAAATGGGAATGGCTTAGTCTGCAGAATCGCAAATCTCCACAATTCTAGGATTTAGCCTTTATAATGAGGCACATACGACTTTTTAGTTGCTCCCAACATGTTCTATTTACAAAACCCTGCCAGACAGCTCACCAGTTCCCGGACTGGGGCAAAGACTGAAGCAGGAC
>NW_021883081.1:0-696 GCF_006229205.1 Suricata suricatta
AGGAAGGAAGGAAGGAAGGAAGGAAGGAAGGAAGGAAGGAAGGAAGGAAGGAGGGAAGGAAAGAAGGAAGAGAAAGAAAGAAAGAAAGAAAGAAAGAAAGAAAGAAAGAAAGAAAGAAAGAAAGAAAGAAAGAAAGAAAGAAAGAAAAGAATGAGAGGGGATTTTTCTCTGTAGAAGTATTCCACTTAATAAATGAAGAAAAAGTACTGACCAAGGTTGTTAGTGGCTGCCGAAAGTCCCCCAAAAGATTGCCATCCATACATGTTAAACTGCTGGTGGAAGTTACATGATAACATATATGATAAGCTTTTGTAAAATAATTATAGATTGATTTATAAAACATTAATTCCTTAATAGAGTCAAATATTTTATTGGTGTTCAAGTTCACTTAATGGTCACAATAAAATATTTGACTCTACTAAAGAATTAATGTTAATTTTTAAGGCCTAATAATGTTGATAATTTTTTTCCTTAAAAGCCCTCATCGTTTTCATAAGAATTAAATAACTTACCATTTTTCATATGGTTAGTAAGTTTGAAGCCACAATTTGAGCCAACACCTCCCTAATTTCAGAGACCTTGCTCTTAACAACAAGAACAAAAAAAGAAAGAAAGAAAGAAAGAAAGAAAGAAAGAAAGAAAGAAAGAAAGAAAGAAAGAAAAGAAAAATTATCTTCTACATGGGAAAATGGCCCA
>NW_021883082.1:0-696 GCF_006229205.1 Suricata suricatta
GAGCAGCTGGACTCTGAAGTCATCTATTTTGTGTGCAGCTGACCAGAGCTGGGTTTTCTGGCCCCACAAACTAACGAGTTCTAGCTGCACACAACACTTAGGGCTCTGCCTTGCCTGTCTCCCGACACAGGACAGGCAGGTGAGGGGTCCTCTGATACAAGGCGACCTCCTCACCGGAAGAGACTGTGGACCAGCAACAAGAGGGCTAGGGGCACAGCCCTGGACTCAGCTGGCCTGGGGTCAAACCCGGCTTCTTCACCTGCTCACCTGCCAACCTCCACCTCACATTCTCCATCTAAATCAGATATATAATAGAACAGACCTCACGGGGCTGCTATGGAGCTAAGGAGATAAAACAGGTAAACACCTGGTGCCCTTTAGTGCCCAGGAAAGATCAGCCAGGCTTGTCCCTGGGTCCCTAACACCCAGCCCAGGGTCCGGAGTGGTTTCTCGAACTGTGATACGGGAGTGAGTGGGATCACCTATGAGGGGGGTTCTCAGAGAACATGTAGGCGGGTCTCCTGGAAGAGGCAGATCAGGAGCTGATGGCCAAGAAATAGTGGGATTCGAACGGAAAAAGGAGATGGGGCAGAGGCTTGTTCTGAGCAGGGGTGCGGACAGGTGGGAAGGCTGGCTGGGGGCATGGGTGACAGTCCACACCACGGAGCACAGGTGGAAGGGTGACAGCCTAAGTGC
>NW_021883083.1:0-696 GCF_006229205.1 Suricata suricatta
ATGTGGTTATTCATCAGACAAGTCTGTTACATTTTATCTTTATTAGAAAAAGTGATCTGATAGTTATCATATTCACATTGAGTAAATAACGTATACATTTTAGGTTTTCCCAAGACTAGGCTAATTTTCCCATCCTCTTTCATAAAGTAATCAATATCTGTATTATTTGGACACCTGAAGAATATCACAGTGGTTATCTCTATCAATGATATCATGCTAATGGACCAGAGGAGCCAAAAATAGCTAGCATTCTGTAGATATCTATAAGCTATATGTGATCCAGAAGATGAGAGGTAAATACTAGGGATATTCAGTGGCTTGTACATCAATAAAATGACTAGGGGCCAGTTGTTTATGTCATGCCAGGACATCCTTTTTGTAGGAAAGGACATATTATTTTATTTTACATTGTCCACTATGAAGATGAAAGTACAACAACTATTGGGTTTCCTCAGATTCTAGTAAGGACCTATTATATACCTGAAAATATTGTTGCAAGCCATATATCAAATGACATGAAAGGCTAGCAGCCGTCTGTAGGGAAGATAGTAGATGAGGTACTTGAAGCTGATTCAGACTGGTAAATGCAAGCCCTATTGCTTCAATCCTATTACCCAGATTATATGGTATTAGTACTTTCGGTGGTGGGGAAAGATGAATTACAAGCTTTAATAGAAGAATACTCATGTATACCCC
>NW_021883084.1:0-696 GCF_006229205.1 Suricata suricatta
ACATAAGGATTTAGCTTTGAGTTGATACGTTGTGTTTTTTTCATACTTGCCAGGAAGGGATCACATTTCACTTATGTGGGCATCTTACTCCCCAGTGCTCTGACTTAGGACTCTGAAGCTGAGTCTGGGGCAGCTGGATCTGTCTTCTCCTACACCCCCCAGCCCCCCAGGAGAAACTGCATGCTCCTTCGCATGTGTTCACCCCATAGGGGGACAAAGACGAAAAGGGAGGGGCTCTGTGAGCTCCTGGGAGAAGTGTGAAGTTAGCATATGGAGAAGTCTCTGGAGCTGCCCTCTTGCTGGCATAGGGTGGGCGCTGGGCCTCTCTCCCTGCTTTACATGTGATGCCTTCCTTCTCTCTTCTGCATCACCTGATTTTCAGGCAATAGGGACCTATAGAATTCCCTCCCTTGGGATTCAGGACCCATTACATCAGTTTGCACAGTGTATTGGGTGTATTTGGAGAGTAAGAGGACCTCCAAGCCCTGCTTTCCCATTCACAGGCTGAAGCCCAATGTGCACATAGATGTGCACGCATGCAGATGCACACAGAGAACAGATTTGAGAGCTGTGTCAGACATAGCCTCAGGAAGCTGCCAGGCCAGCCCTGTTCCTCGGTGAGCCCTCCACACTCTAGTCTAATCTGAAAAAGAGGCCTACACAGCTATGGTGAGTCTGACTTTTCGTATGGTGAGG
>NW_021883085.1:0-696 GCF_006229205.1 Suricata suricatta
TAAGTATGGTATCATGTCATCTGTATATAGTAAAAGTTTTATTTCATCTTTAGCAAATTGGATGCCCTTTATTTCTTTTTGTTGTCTGATTGCTGTGGCTAGGACTTCCAGTATCATTTGTGATGAGTAGTGAGAGGAGACATGCTTGTGTTATTCCTGACCTTAAGGGAAAAGCTCTCAGTTTTTCACCATTGAGTATGATGTTCATTATGGGATTTTCATATAAGGCCTTTATTATGCTGAGGTATGTTCCCTTTAGACCTACTTTGCAGAGGATGTTTATCATGAATGGATGCCGTACTTTGTCAAATGCTTTTTCTGCCTCTATTGAAATGATTCTATGGTTTTTATCTTTTTTATCCAAATAAACATGATTAAACATTTGATTAAGCATTTGTTTCTTTACCAGCACTATGATAGTTTTTTTAAAAGTTTATTTATTTATTTTGAGGGAGGAGAGCACATAGGCAAGGGAGGGGCAGGGAGAGAGGGAGACAGAGAATCCCAGAGAATCTTCGCACTGTGAGCACAGAGCTGGACCCGGGGCTCGAACTTACGAACTTTGAGATCATGACCTGAGCTGAAATCAAGAGTCAGACACTTAACCGACTGAGCCACCAGTTCAGGGCTTCCTGATACTCCTTACCCACTATGAGTTTAGCACTCAGTTCTAATGTGTGGGTTTCCCCCTCATGC
>NW_021883086.1:0-696 GCF_006229205.1 Suricata suricatta
GCAACAATTGTTCCGCATCTTTATCAACACTTAAAAGTGTGCATTCTTGATATCTCTTATAGATACTAGTGAATTTTGCTCCCCTCTTGATCAGGTTCAATACATTTTACCAAAGAAAAGAGGCAAAAGAGATCTCTGCTGTTATTACTTACTAACTTACCTAATTTCCCATTCTTTTGTGTAACATTAAAACAAATGTAGTATGACACTTACAGAAAAGTGCAAAAGCATAATTGTGCAACAAAATTATTATAAAATGAAACCCATGTAAATAATACTATAAAAGCCCCTCTTGCTACAGCTCATTCATTATGTTCTTCTTCCTTAAAATAACTACTATCCCAACTTAGAACTGTTATTTAGTTTTGATTGACTTTTAATTTGAATGTTATAAAAAAGTAATCTTTTGTGTTTGACTTATTTCATCCAACAAAAGATTTGAGAGGATTATCAAAGGTATTATATGTATCTATAATTCAATAACATTAATTTACTTTGTTGTAGCCTCCTTTATCCCTTCTACTGCTAATGAACATTTGGGTTGCTGTTATAAAGAATATAACTTCCATAAATGGTCTTAGACATATCACTTGTATGTGTATTTTTTACATTTATTTATTTATTTTGGGAAGACAGATACAGTACATGTTGGGGAGGGGCAGAGAGAATGGGAAAGAGAATTCCAAGCAGGCTCCC
>NW_021883087.1:0-696 GCF_006229205.1 Suricata suricatta
AGTTGCTTGAAAATTCCTAACCCATATCTTCGTGAGAAGCAAAGTTACTAACTACACCATCATCTTTGAGTGCAGTTTTTTCTCTTTAACTGTGAGGTCTCTCACCAAAATAGGGTTTGGGACAGTTCCTCGGGTTAGTTCTTTTCTTCCCTATCCTGAAGGGTGCACTTATGCTGTTCCTTGCAATACACTTAGGATACGTTGGTGTTCCATCTAGAGCTCTTAACACCTCCCAGTTGATTTTATTTTCTATAAACTTACATGCAGTGAAGTTTGCTCTTGGTAGTATATCTAAGAATCCTGACAAACACATAGAGTCATGACTGCATCACCAGAGTCATGAAGCACGATGGCTCTGTCATCCCCCTGATTTCTCTTGTGCTGTCCCCTTTTATCAGCCCTTCCCCACCCTCTGTCCTTAGCAACCACTGACTCCTTGCTGCTTTGCCTTTCTCAGAATGTCATAAAAATGGAATCAGACAATGTGTAGCTTTTTAGGTCTGACGTGTTTGATTTAGCCAAACGTAGTGAAGATTCATCCGGGTTGTATGAATCAGCACTTAGCTCCTTTTTATTCCTGAAGAGTATTCCCTCTACATTTGTCCCACAGGAGTGGTGTGGATTCATTCGCTGGTTAAAAAGCATCTGGGTTGTTTTCAGATTTAGGTGATTAGGAGAAGAGATGTTATATAAACG
>NW_021883088.1:0-696 GCF_006229205.1 Suricata suricatta
GTGTCTTTCGACCATCTGTATGTCTGTAGAGAAATGTCAATTTGGGTCCTCTGCTCAATTTTAATCAGATGGTTTGTGGTTTTGCTGTTGTGTGTGGGTGTGGGTGTGGGTGGGCGTAAGTACTTACTGGATATATCATTTGCAAATATGTTCCTCCATTCATCAGTCTGTTTTTATATTTTTTTGGTGATTTCCTTTGTTGTGCAAAAGCTTTTTATTCTGATGTAGTCTCCGTAGTTTATTTTTGCTTTTGTTCCCCTTGCTGTAGAAAATATATGTAGAAAACTGTTGTTATTGCTAATGTCAGAAGAATTACTGCCTTTACTCCCGTCTAGGCTTTTTATCACATTTAAGTCTTTAATCCACTTTTAGTTTATTTTTGTGTATGATGTGAGAATGTGGTCTGGTTTCATTATTTTTACCTAGCTGTCCAGTTTTCCCAGGAACATTTGTTGAAGACACTGTCTTTCCCTATTGTATGTTCCTCCCTCCTTTGTTGTAGATGAATTGACCATCTAAATATGGATTTATTTATGGGTTATCAGTTCTGTTCTATTGATCTATGTGTCTATTTTTGTGCCAGTACCATACTTGTTCACTACAGTTTTATTTTTTTATTTTTTTCCATAATATTTTATTGTCAAATTATTTTCCATACAACACCCAGTGCTCTTCCCCTTAAGTGCCCTCCACCAT
>NW_021883089.1:0-696 GCF_006229205.1 Suricata suricatta
TAAGCTAAAGCAGATAAGACTGCAAGAGATTTAGAAAGCTGGAGGTAGGGTGAAGAAGCAGGCACTATGATTACCCCAGGAGTCTCCCTATTTTCAGACCAAGAGGGTTTGTGTGAGTGACCTACAGTGGATGTCCTTTGGGAATATCCTACAGGCCCAAATTTGTATAGTACTACTTGGGGTCAAAAGTACATTTAAAAAAAAAAAACCAGAAGTAAAACCAGTGAATCACTGAAATAGTAATTTTTTAAAGTTATTGTGCAGGTACCGAAAAGACAGTTTGCCACCCACGTGTGCTCAAACTAAAATATGGAATGAGGCTCAGAGGTATATTGTTAAAATACAACTTATATAGTGTAAAGTCATGAGTGTCTATTCTTTACACTGATTGGCTACAATATTAGAATTTTCTTAACCAAAGGGAAATTGGTTGGTGGTCACCTCATATCAATTTTGGCAAATGATTTAAATTTTGCTGATGATTTTTAGAGGCATAAGCAAGAAGTGACTTAGGTTAAGTTAGCCTTGTTTATCTTATAAAGTAAGATTTGCGTATATGACTAGCTGGTTTTGTTTGTTCAGGGAATTTTCAACTGTGGTCTCTGTGTTTAATTTTAACATTGGTTACTTGCGGTGCTTTTTTCTCCCTGCAAAATAGCCTAGAATGGCTCTATCCAGAAGAAATACATTGTGATC
>NW_021883090.1:0-696 GCF_006229205.1 Suricata suricatta
TGATGTGAATGGAGCCAGAATATATTATGCTAAATGAAATAAGTTAGTCAGAGAAAGACAAATACCATATAATTTCACTCATATGTGGAATTTAAGAAACAAGACAGATGAACATATGGGAAAGGGAGTGGGAGATAAGAAAGGGAAACAAACCACATGAGACTTTTTTTAATGTTTATTTTTGAGAGAGTGCAAGTGGAGGGGTGGGACACAGAGAGAAGTCAACAGAGGATCCTAAGCAGGCTCTGCACTGACAGCAGTGACCCAGTGTGGGGCTTGAACTCACAAACTGTGAGATCATGACCTGAGCCAAAGTTGTATGCTCAACTCACTGAGCCACCCAGGCACCCCCAGACCACACGAGACTCTTAATGACACAGAGAAAATTGTGGATTAGTGGAGAGAAGTGAGTGGGAGATGGATTAGATGGGTGATGGGTAATAAGGAGGGAACTTGCTATGATGAGCACTGGATGTTGTATGAAGTGATGAATCACTGAATTCTATTCCTGAACCAAAATTTCAATGTATGTTAACTAAAATTTAAATTAAAAAAAAAAGAAAATATAAAATAAAAAAACAAGCTCATAAAAAAAAACGATACTGAGAGAAAGAAAGCACTGATCTGAAATTATCTTCATTTAAACTCAGGTGGAGAATTAAGAACACTTCCAATCAAAGTTCTGAGCACAAAATC
>NW_021883091.1:0-1486 GCF_006229205.1 Suricata suricatta
TATCATTGCTAAAAGTCTGACCCCTGATGTAAGTAGATAATTTGCTTATAAACTACAAAGGTCTTCACAGTTCATTTGAACCTGTGTCAGGTATTGAGTGTATTTTACTTAAGAGTAAAATTCTGAATGTTTATTCTTTTTCTTTTACTTTTTTTAATGTTTATTTATTTTTGAGAGAGAGAGTGAGAGAGTGTGAGAGAGGGAGGGGCAGAGAGAGAGGGAGACACAGAATTGGAAAAGCAGGCTCCAGGCTCTGCGCTGTCGGCACAGTGCCCTATGTGGGGCTTGAACCCAAGAACCATGAGACCATGACCTTAGTCGAAGGTGGATGGCCAACTGACTGAGCCACCCAGGCACCCTGAATGTTTATTCTTATGCAATTCCATATATCAACGAGAAGCTAAATGCCGTAATGGATAGGAAAATCTATTTTCAAAGAACACTCTTTGGATTTTAGACAGAACAATAAATTCAATGAAGATGTTGTAGCTGACACCACACATGTACTTAAAAGTCATGATTTTATACAATATCTTGTGTCTTTGGTTTGAGCAAATAAAAACTGGCAATGTAAAATTAGTCAAGAAGTGGGTCCGCAAAGGTGAGACGGATGTCAGGAGGTCATGTGGAAATGACTAAAGAACAGGTGAAAGGATCCATACTGAGAGGAGCAGAAGACTTGTGAAGACCTGGTAGGTGTCTTCACATATTGAAGGACTACCACACCAAAGATGGTGACTTCTCAGCAGTCCCACAAAGACTGCTTAAAGCTGTCTACCGTTTGGAATGGGCTGCCTTATGAGTTAGTGAGCCCTGAAATAGTCAAACGTGTATTGAACAGGCATTTCTTCTTTTTTTTTATTGTTTATTCATTTTTTGAGAGAGAGAAAAAAAGAAAGTGCGAGTAAGGGAGGAGCAGAGAGAAAGGGAGACACAATCTGAAGTAGGCTCCTGGCTCTGAGCTGTCAGCACAGAGCCCAATATGGCGCCCAAATCTACAAACTGTGAGATCATGACCTGAGCCAAAGTCGGATGCTTAACTGACTGAGCCACCCAGATGCCTCTAACTGGTTAGTTTTAAAGATTCTTTCTTAATTTCCACAATATGCAGAAACATTTGGTTTATTAAACCAAACTAGAGTCCAAATTTTGAACCTTAAATAATTTGTTACATTTTTTCACTTGTTAAGATTTTTGTTATTAAATGTTTTTTAATGTTTATTTATTGAGAGAGAGAGAGAGAGAGAGAGAGAGAGAGAGAGAGAGAGAGAGAATATGAGTGGGGGAGGGGCAGAGAAAGAGGGAGACACAGAATCCAAAGCAGCCTCCAGGCTCTGAGCTGTCAGCACAGAGCCGGATGTGGGGCTCGAACTCAGGAGCAGTGAGATCATGACCTGAGCCAAAGTTGGACACTTAACCAACTGAGCCACCCGGGTGCCCCTAAATAGGCATTTCTTGAGTGCTTGTTAATATGCCAGGTACTAAG
>NW_021883092.1:0-696 GCF_006229205.1 Suricata suricatta
GAACCGCTGACTGACCTCTGGCGCCCGCAGCCACAGCGCTTTGCCGCATGGAAGGTTCTGGGGCCTGCGGGCTGCTGCTGCTGGGCACCTGCGTCTGGAGAACTGGGGCCCCGGGGGGACGGAGACGTCTTCACCCTGGGAAGTCGGGGAAGGAGAGTTGGTGGTGGACTCCAGACCAGGGCGGGGCCGTGAGAGGTGGCACCTGAGCCGCGGCCCCTGCAGTCCGCACCCCGAGGCCGGATGTCACCCCAGCATGTCCCATGCGGCTCCGGCCGGGTGAGGTGACGGGCAGCTTGGTTTCCGCTAACTTGGACTTTTCCAGAAGCCCTAACCTTTCACTACTTTACAACAATTCCATACTAGCTCTATTTTATAGACCGGAGGACTTTGGAGAATAAACAAGCCGTCAGACTAAACACATGTATTTAGTTTGGGGGCAAATAAGCCTCAAAACTAAAACCTTTGACCTTAAACCTAAAACCTTAAGATTTTCTTCCTAATGTTCAATACCTAAATTGTGTTTGGTTCAGTCTTACCTTCTCTTGGTGTTCTTATTTATCTTTTTAATTAAGGCTTTATAGTTTTATAGCAGGTTTAGGCTCACAGTCAAGTTGAGGGGGGTTTGAGATTTATCATACACCCCTCCCCCCACCGAGAGCCTCCCTCCCACCCCCGTCAGCGTCCCCACCGGATGCC
>NW_021883093.1:0-696 GCF_006229205.1 Suricata suricatta
AGTGTATTTTCTGGAGTGATAGCCATACATCTTTAATTTTCTATATAGACTTGGACTTTACATGTTTGGAACCGCATACTCTTGTTTCTTATAAATGTTAAAAGTTTTGAAATAGCGAACTCCCTTTTTAGCCTATTCTTTTTTTTAATAGCTCCATTGAAGTAGTTAAAATTTTGTTAGTAAAACGTTTGAAATCATACCTCAACATTAAAAAAGTTATTTTATTCCATAGATAGGAACCAATGTAGCTTTGGACATACTAATCATTACATTTCATGTCATGAATAATCCATTTAAGTTTTTTGCTGGGCTTCAGCTGACACTGGACGTAGGTAGCATATTTACCCTTTGCATGCATGTTGTGGCTCTTCGGACCATGTTATGTATAGGCAGTTCTGTTTACTCTTTTAGAGCCTATGCTCAAATCATGCTGTGGTGAGGTGAAAAAGTTGTAGTCATGCTCAAGGATATTGGATTTTTCATTAAAACACAAGCCTGATCTTGGTCCTAATTTTGCTGGGCTGGTGATAAAACTACAAACAGGTTTCTATACTACATATATATATGTGTGTGTGTGTGTGTGTGTGTCCACATATATCCATATATCTTTATATATATCCATATATCTTTATATATATCCATATATCTTTATATATATCCATATATCTTTATATATATCCATATATCTTTATATAT
>NW_021883094.1:0-696 GCF_006229205.1 Suricata suricatta
AGCCCCCGTCTCCAAAGGTAGCTGAGCTACTGGGGTCAGGACTCCACTATAGGCATTTCTTGCGGGGAGGGAGGTACACATGCTTCAGCTCTCAACAGCCAGGTCGGGAAAGAGAAGGCATGGAATTGTGGAGACCCTGAAACCTTAATGAAAGCCCTCCTTCTTGTGCCAGCAGAGTGTGGGCCAGAGCCCGACATCCCGCTTGGTGGCTGTGGGATAGCAGGCTTCCCTGAGCAGCCTGAGGGGGACACAAGGCCTCTGTGGGGACTCCTGGCCTCTTCCTACATGTCCCCCGTGTGTGGTCTGATGGAGCAGGCACTGTGGTCAGAGCTGGATCTGCACAGGCTCCCAGGAGAGCTTGAGGCCAGGCCTGCCCTCTGTCCCCTGTCCCTGGCAGGGGGAGGGGACACATCCTCAAAACAAAAGACCAAATGACGCTCCCCCGTGTGATCCGAGCCTTCAGAGGGAGGACAGGGCAGCCGGCAGAAGTTCTCCGGAGGGGGCCTGACTTGGCCTTGGCCATGAGACGAGTGTGGGCGCGTAGGAGAGGAGGGGGTGCGCTGGGGACTACGTGAGTGGAGCCCTGGACAGAGTGCAAGTGAACAACGTCCTTCCACATGGGTAAGTTTCCGTCAGCCTCTAACTCGTAACCTGAGTTTGCACAGGCCTCGTGTTCCCCCAGATCTCTCCAGCTCC
>NW_021883095.1:0-696 GCF_006229205.1 Suricata suricatta
GAGGCTTGATCTCACAAATCGTGAGATCATGACCTAAGCTGAAATCAAAAGTGAGAGGTTGAATTGACTGAGTCACCCAACCACTCCAATAAGAAACATTTTAGCATAAAGAAAACTCATTTAAAACCACAGTGAGAAACAATGTGAAATGATCTGGTGGCCCAAAATTTCAAAGTCAGAACATAGAAAACAAAAAAAAAAGCAGAGTTGGAGCATTGAGACTTCCATATGTTTCAAAGGAGAAGGTTAATTGGCACCTGCCACTTGGAATACAGTTTGGCAGCATTTGTGAACATTGAATACAAACGCCCTACCATTTCATGCTTGAATAAATGTCCTAAAGAGTCCAGTCACATGTGCCTCAGGTATATGCACAGAATGGTGCTGTAGTTAAAAAGAAGGGAGGAAATGAAAAATGTCTGTCAAAAAAGGCATTGATAAATACCTTCATGTAGCCAAATTCTCTGTTGGAAGTGACTGTGAGGACGTTACCACCCTGTGCCCTGACATCAGTCACGCAGCACTAATAATTTTGTGCAAAGGAGCAAGAGACAAAAGAACACATGAAATATGATACAAGCTGTAGGATGCAAAGAGCAATAATTAAATATGCTGTTAAAGGAAGCATATGATAGGTGGCCTTAAAAAGGAAAACAAGTAAGGGGCTCTCAGAAAGTTCAGGAAGGTGGTTCCTTA
>NW_021883096.1:0-696 GCF_006229205.1 Suricata suricatta
CCCTCCAAGGCACCTTGCTGATTGGTATTGGGAGTGACCTGTCCCCTTATTCAAAAATATGCTGATTGCACCTTGTGGAGGTACTTATTATAGGAATATCTTCTTTTGTGGTCATAGGAGCAAATATTACATTTCCTAAGAAACCCATTTTACTTCCCTTCAAGAAACAGGCTATTGACCCCTGCTCACAAAGAACTAATTTTTGCCTTTACTATGCTAAAAACATTGTCTTGTATTTGAATGCTAAAGATAACTTCCTTCCCCATATGATAAGCATCTAAATCACCTACATCAAACACTATTGATAAAGATTATGCATGAGTCTTCTACCAACCTGTGTTCTGGAAAATTTTTACATGCCAAAGAATTCATCATCAGAAATCATTGTCTAAGGCAAATGCCACTTCTGTGATGTACCCCATACATTTTTTACCATAAATAAAGCTGATTCTTAGGTCAGTGCAGAGATGCCTGCCTGGTGATCAGAAAGAAACTTGTAGCTCTCTCATTCCCTCCCCCTTTCACTGACACTGTCCATCCTTCAGGGAGCCCTGGACCTGCTGGAGCTGAACTCCAGCAAACAGGGACTTTTTCCATAAAATAAACTAAAAAGTCTACTGACAATACCCAGCCAAGTTGTCACATTACCTTTTAACCATTTGCTATGTTATTCTTCACTACAAGAATGAGACCCCA
>NW_021883097.1:0-696 GCF_006229205.1 Suricata suricatta
TATACTTGTTTATATTTCTGTGGTATTGGTTGTTATTTCTCTTCTCTCATTTGTGATTTTATTTATATGGATCCTTTTCTTTTCTTTATCAATTATATTAATTTTTTCAAAGAATCAGCTCCTGGTTTCATCAATCTTTTCTATTGTTTCTTTTTCTATATCATTTTATTTCTGCTCCAATCTTTAGTATTCCCCCCCCCTTTTTTTATGTTGGCTTTAGGCTTTGTTTGTTGTTCTTTTTCTAGTTCCTTTAGGTATAAGGTTAGGTTGTTTATTTGAGATTTTTCTTCTTGAGGTATATCTCTATTGCTGTAAAATTACCTCTGAGGACCACTCTTGCTATATCCTAAAGATCTGGGCCTGTGTATATTCATTTTCATGTGCTCCCATGTATTTTTTAATTTCTTCTTGATTTCCTGGATTTAACCCATTTATTCTTTAGTAATATGTTATTTAACCTCCATGTATGTGGTCTTTCCATATTTCTTCTTGAGTTTGACTTCTTTTTTTAAATTTTTTTATGTTTTTAATTTATTTTTTGAGAGACAGAGAGAGACAGTATAAGCAGGGGAGGGTCAGAGAGAGAGGGAGACACAGAATCTGAAGCAGGCTCCAGGCTCTGAGCTAGCTGTCAGCACACAGCCCGATGCGGGGCTCAAACCCACAAACCGTGAGATCATGACCTGAGCTGAAGCC
>NW_021883098.1:0-696 GCF_006229205.1 Suricata suricatta
GAGGACCAGGGGGAGGGGAAGAGAGTTGGGGAGAGAGAGGGATGCAAAACTTGAGAGACTATTGAATACTGGAAATGAACTGAGGGTTGAAGGTGAAGGAGCAGGGGAGAAAAGAGGTGGTGGTGATGGAGGAGGGCACTTGTGGGGAAGAGCACTGGGTGTGGTATGGAAACCAATTTGACAATAGACTATTTAAGAAAATAAAATAAAACTAAAAAAAAAAAAAACTGAGTTTGTATTTTTGACCAACATTTTCCCATCTACCACATCCACTCTATAGTCTCTGACAACCATGACTGTATTCTTGTTCAATAAGTGTGACTGTTTTATATTCTACATATAAGTGAGATTGCACAGTACTTGTCTTTATGGGTCTAGAAACCTTTGTGTTTTGCAGAATCTTCTGCTTTAACCTCTTGCTTATGCTCTCAGTCCTGGTCTCTGCTAATCATTCCATGTCTTCTATGAGCTCATTGAAATCTTTGCTTCTCATGTCTCCTCTTAACTCTCCTCAGGATTATCGTTTTTTTCCAATGTTTTCCCCTTATTTGAATTGTAGTGATCTCTTAGGAATAAGTGGAAATAAGCTCAACCCACCATTGTAAACTTTGGAGTTCTTATATTTTTTAGGACATAAATAATTTTGGCAAAAATATTTACTTTATAGGGGGTTCCTGGGTGGCTCAATCAGTTAAG
>NW_021883099.1:0-696 GCF_006229205.1 Suricata suricatta
GCGGAGCTTCTGGAGAGCTCCTCCCTGGCTGTGTAGTAACATGTGCTGCTGCAGCGGCCAACGCGGTGGCGGGAGCGCAAACAGCACCTCCCGTGTCCCCACGTGCTTTCTGGGAAGGAGCCCTTGGTCATCTTGACGGAATTTCGGCATCTTAAGGGAGGGGGACCTAGCCAGAGCCTGCGAGGGTGTTCTTAGGCAGGGGTGGGGGAAGCGGGCAGCCCAGAAGGGCGTCCTGGGAGTGGGGCTTGCCGGGCTCCAGGGAGAAAGGTGATGCCAGAGAAGTTGCCGGAGAGGCGCGGAGACGCCCCTCTTGACACGTTTGGTTTGGTTTTGAGTCTGTAGTGGGCGCTTTACTGAAGGTTCTGCTTTGCTCGTTCTGTGTGTTTTGACCTTTCGATGGAGAACGTGGCTGATCTTTTAGTAACCTTTAAAAAAAGGGAATTTGGGGTTGTAGTATATTATGTAAAATGTGGGGACGTCCTTTCCCTGTGTGTAAAGATCTCCCTCTGGGGTCCTGCACAGCTCAGCACCTGCCTCTCTCCGTCTGGAGACCCTTCCGTGCTGGTGGTGTTGGAAACTGGTGTGAGCTGGGCAGTAGTTGGTGAGGCTGGTGCTTGGCACGGCCGGCAGGGCCCGCGTGACGCTCGTAGGTGTGGTGCTCTGGGGACGGCTGGGTCCCCTGGGTCTGCGCCTTGG
>NW_021883100.1:0-696 GCF_006229205.1 Suricata suricatta
GAGCTGGGGACGTATTTCAGGTCCCTGCAGAGGTAGGAGAGCTGGCCCCTGCCCGGCCCACGCCGGGTCACCAGACACTTCGCTGCGGTGAGCACGCGACCCTGGACCCACGTGGGCGGGGCTGGCGGGCTGTGGCCATGCTGTGTGGCTGACCAGGTTCCTCACCCGCTCTGGGCCTCAGACGGGGCTGGAAGGTGGACCAAAGACCTTGCAGCCAAGTTGAACAGACACCTGCCTGACTGCCTAGACCTTCTCTTCGTTTATCCATGTAGCAAGTATCTGTTGATTGCCGCGTATGCGCTGGGCACTCTTCTGGGCTCTGGGTTACAGATGTGAATAGAAGAGGTTCGATCCCAGCCCTCACAGAGCTGATATTTCACCGGGAGAGACAGGAGCCAAGGGTGAAAATCCATAATTCCAAACAGCAGTAGGAAGAGAGGGCAGTGAGATGGATAGGAACTGGGTGCTCGGGGAGGCGCTGCGCCGGGCCAGGCTGGGCCAGTGGGGGACACATGGGGGCTCCCCTCGGGCGCAAAATTTAAGTGGCGGGGCCGCGGCAAGATGCGTCACTGTAATCAAGATAGGTTGTATTTTCAAGTAATATTTTGAAAACTCAAAATTAGTGCGAAATAACCAGTAAGGAGCAAAATGGCAAACTTTTCAATAAAGACAGGATCTGACAGGCCTGGGGTTCGG
>NW_021883101.1:0-696 GCF_006229205.1 Suricata suricatta
AACAGTCAACTCCGAATCTATCTTCAGCCCCTGGCAATGCCACCTGTACCCGCCGTCATGATGCACAAAACAGCCACGCAGAGCTTTCTAGGGTGCAAAGGTCCTTCACACATTACCCCTATGCATCCCCAAAGCGTCCAAGCCACAGATGGAGAAACTGAGGAGGTAAGGGGGCAATTTCAGGGCTGTGGAGACGGTGAGTGGAAAAGCCGGGACCGACCACCATTCCCTCCACTTCCAGCCCGGTGCACAGAACAGCCGTTCACTTATTACCATGAGCTGCGATTTTACTTACAACACCAAGAGCTGCGATATTAATGTGGCCATTTATTGAGCATCTACCATGTGCTAGAAGTTCTTCAAGGTGTTTTACATCGACTATTTACTCCTCAGCGAAGCTAATACTTACAGGACATGCATTAGTTTCATATTCCATCTTATCCTCGGAAGGACCCTGTGAGGCAGCGCGATTGAGGTCTTCAATCTTGGAAGCTGAGGCCTGGAGTAGTTAAGTAACAAGCCTGTGGATGCCTTATCTGAACCCAGCCGCCCCGCCCCCTTTCTCTGGGTCATCCAGAAGGATGAGGGGAACCCTGCCGTGTGTCCCTCAAAATCCAGACATTTTCCATCAGATCAAATCATGTTTATGCTGAAATATGCTGAAAATAAAAAGAATCATTATTTTATATATACATC
>NW_021883102.1:0-4088 GCF_006229205.1 Suricata suricatta
GTACACTTAACAAATACCTGCCCTTCCCATATTACAGCATGCGTGCCTGTAGCTGTTTTTTTTTTTTGACAGTCATTATGACTAATATTAGAATTGTAACTTCTGCAGTATCCCGGATCTGCAAAATTGTGTTGAAAAATTATTTATGAGAAATCATTTACTAATATACCCTCCTCTTTCTGCTACTTGTACCTCTCACTATAAATAAAGCTAGAGAATCAGACAGAGCAGAAATGCCTGCCTGGTGATCACAAAAATCTTGAGCCATCTCACTTTTTTCGCTGACACTATCCATCCTTCAGGGACCCCTGGACCTGTGGGAGCTGGACTCTGGCACCTCCCTTCCCACAGAAGCCCACAAACTCTGCTTGAGCACAGAAAACGGCTGCTACTTGGACCTCAACCTCCCCAACTCCTCTACAGGAGACCTGCTACCTCTCCTTGTTGAAAAGCCTGCACTCAACTCTCATAGATTGTTTTTTTTAAGTATCCATTTATTTTTTAGGAGACAGAGAGCACGAGCAGGGGAGGGGCAGAGAGACAGGCAGTCAGACTCTGAAGCGGGCTCCAGGCTCTGAGCTTGAGCACCTACCCAATGCGGTGCTCAAACCCACAAATCCTAGGATGATGACCTGAGCCAAAGTCAGGTGGATAATGACTAAGCCACCCCAGCACATTTCAACTCTCATAAATTAAGGGAAGCCTCCCTCCCTATCCCTAAGCCCCACTTTGAATTATGATAGAAAAGGATAAGATTCCGTAGGCAGAATGGGAAAGATCAGGACCTGAGGTCTCTGGGTGGGGAAAAAGCATGTAGAACAATGCTGGGAGTGTCTGATCACAGCAAACCCCCTCTGGTGTAAGGTTCCTCTTAAATATTTGACAGACACCACCTACTGCCCCTCAGTTTCCCCTCAGGAATTTGATTAAAGAGCTAACTATAAATTAGTAGTAGATCATAAAAGCTAAGACCCACAGAAAACTGTCTGGCCTTAGACCACCCCTCATACAATTGAAATGAGAGAATCAGGAGTGGAATCTTGACACCTACAGTTATTAGGCCAATAAAGGAGGACTTGAGGAGGAACAAGGGGGAGGGCAAAAAAGTGGGAGAGACCTGAACCTCATAAAACAAAGATCCTTGCCTATTATTCGGATTTTCACCATCTAATGCCCCCTCTCTGTACACAGAGCTTTCCTACAATCTCCCTCTCTTATACTCTAATCAAGTTTGACCTGTTGCTCATTTTGGGTCTGGTTCTTCCTTCTTGGAAGCAGGGAGATGGGGAATCCCTGGGGTTGAGGTAAAAAAAAAATTCCTGCACAGGATCCCCTGGAGCACTTCACTAAAACAATATTGTTGTATCCACCCACCCACCTCAGTGAATCTGAAGGGGAGGGGAACAGCAAGGATCCTTCTAGAAACTCAACAGGGGATCATCCTGGAAAGCTTTGGGGGAGGTGAACTAGCACACCAACTGAGGCTCCCCTGGTTGTTGCCCAGATTAAAATCCAGACCTTCTCCACTGGTCAGAGTTTCTGGAGATTCACACATTCTCCCTCTTTCTGCTACACAGAGGAAGACACCCTTCCAAATGGAACTTTCCCTCATGCATGCAAATGTCTCTTACAAAGGAAACTTGTCCTGGATTTCAGAGTTTTTCCTTTGTTAGTTGAAAATAATCCTTATGGCAAAGAGACATAATTTTAGGTGACAAACTGCTGCCCTTCTGTAGAAAGTTTATTTTTCTAAGTCACTGCCAAATACTTTAAAAAAAATATCTTTTTTAAAAAAATTATTGGGTGCCTTGATGGCTCAGTCGGTTAAGCCTCTGACTTCAGCTAAGGTCAGATCTCACATTCGTGGGTTTGAGCCCCGTGTCAGGCTCTGTGCTGAAAGCAGGCTCAGAGCCTGGAGGCTGTTTCCGGTTCTGTGTCTCCTTCTCACTCTGCCCCTCCCCCTCTCATGCACTGTCTCTCTCTGTATTAAAAATAAATAAGACACTAAAATATTAAAATATTATAATTTCTGTCAGAGAGAGAGAGAGAGAGTGAGAAAGGGAGAGAGTGCATGAGCAGGGGAGGGGCAGAAAGGTAGACTCAGGAGCTGAAGAACGCTCCAGCCTCTGAGCTGTCAGCCCAGAGTCTGACAGGGGTTCCAACTCCTGAACTGCAAGAACATGACCTGAGTCAAAGTCAGGTGCCCAAACAATGGAGCCACCCAAGCAGCCCCAGAGGGTACTTTTTAAAACTCCCATCGACAGTACATGAAAATCCTCACCTAAGTGCTCTTTATCTTCACTGAAATTTGGTGTTACCCTGTCGTTTGAGGAGGTCCTTTTTTTGATTTTCTGTGTGTTCTGTCTTATTTTTTTCTGCTTTGATGCGATTCTAGTAAACCTTGAGTGGTTTCTCACAATAAAATATGAAATCGACTTTCTACAGGTTTTCATAGTGACTAAAATTGAAATTGCTTAAAATTACAAAGTAGAACAGAAATCAAAATGACTGCATTTAAATACTGGATAGATTGATACTAACCTAAGTAACCTTGTTTTTCTTTGAGGCAACGACCCCACTTACTTTTTTTAAAGTGTACTTATTTTGACACCGAGGAAGAGAGATGGAGAGAGCGCGAAAGCAGAGGAAGAGCAGAGAGAGGAGGACAGAGGATCCAAAGCAGGCTCCATGCTGACAGCAGAGAGTCAGATGCAAGGCAGGAACGAAGAAACTGTCCTCACATTACCTGAGCTGAAGTGGGATGCTTAATAGGCTGAGCATCTCAGACAGAATTCTTAGTCTTTTTGTTTTGTTTTGTTTTGTTTTTTTTGTTTTTTTTAATGAGGAACACTGTACCACCGGGTAAACCAGATAAGCAGGACTGGCAGCACAAACAATTCCTGTCCAAACCAGGTGGATCCTGTATTTCCCTACAACCCCACAGCCCCTTCCTCTGGTTGGCCTTGCAGTTCTGAAGGTGCTAGCTTGCCTCAGACCTCTCAGTCTGTTTAAGCAAGAAAGCTACTGTTCCTCTTTATCCCATATTCTCTCTCTTCAGTTTCCTGTGACTCTGAAGCACCAAGGTCACTTCTTGACTACGGAATGAATGTGTAGGACAGGAAAAAAATTTTCTTCGTCAGTTCTCAATTCTTTGGCTGGCCTAGTAAACGAACAATTATGAGACAGATTTATAAGAGAAAAAAGGCTTAAGTGTAGGAACATGAACAAGATAAGCATCAGGCAAATGATGCTAGGTGCTGTTATGACTTATGGAGCGGTGTCGAGGTTTAGAATTTCAAAGAGGGGAAAATACATTCACAGGAAAAAGGAAAGAATACATGTTGGGCAAAGACATATTTGACATGCCAGGCAGGAAACCTTTTTTCAAAAATTCCTCTCTGGATCAGGGGAGGAGCCAAGATGGCAGAGAGAAAGGGAGCAGTGTAAACTTCGTCTGCCACATCTATCGAACGGAGAAGGACATTAATCCCATCTGCAAGAGCGAAAGGAGAGGGGCACCTGAGTGGCTTAGTCGGTTGAGCGTCCAGCTTCGGTTCAGGTCATGATCTCATAGTTCGTGGGTTCGAGTCCCATGGCATGTTCTGTGCTGAGAGCTAGCTCAGAGTCTGGAGCCTGCACTTGATTCTGTATCTCCCTCTGTCTCTGAGGCCCCTCCCCTGCTCGTGCTGTCTCTCAAAAAACAAATAAATAATAACGTTTAAAATAAAAGCTGAAAGAGAAATTACAGACTCTAGAAAGAAGACAACCTCAAAGATGCCTGAGTGAGTGAGTGCGAACTGGGGAGACTGGAAAAGGGGCCAGCCCGAGACGGTCAGGGGAGGCGGAGGCCAAGCCCAACACGGGCCAAGAGTGCAGAGTCTCACAGAGAAAGGGAAGAGACATAGAAATTGAACACGCTCATAATACTGTCTCTGGAGAAGAGAAAAAGAACGTTTAACCCCACTCGGAGAGAAAAACTCTCACTCCATATATAACTGCTGGGTAACTCATTCCTGAACCCTGGTGCACAAGGAAAGAATGTCTTCCAGCCCTGCGCCATCTTGGTGTTGAGTCAGTGGCCGAGGCGG
>NW_021883103.1:0-1486 GCF_006229205.1 Suricata suricatta
CTACCGTCTCCGCTGCTGGCAGTGCCGCTTCCGAGCCCCGCCGTCCCCGCAGAGCCCCGCGCGCTCAGCTCCCGGCCCGTCGTGTCGTGTGCCCAGCCCTCCCCACGCGGCGGGGGCGCCCTCAGAGTCGCGTGGCCCCGGGCCCTCTTTCCACTTGGGCTCCATTAGTTGCCACCCCCCTCCCACCACGTCCTTTTTAATTTTTCATTACCATTGTCTGTTCACCTTTGTTTTACCCGTGACGTCTTCAGTTTAAACAGCATCGCGAGGCTGATGTGGACAGTTCGCTTTTTAGCTTAAGTGACTGCAGCTCGTCGGCTTGTTAACTATGCAGGAAGCTTTGCAGGGCACGCGCCGATTTGAATATGCTCTGAAGTCAGGCCTCTGTGTGGGCTGCGGGGCTTGTAAAAGGGTTATGATGATGTACACACGGTTCATGGCTAAGTGGGCTAATGAAAGGGCCTCATTTAATCAAACACAATTAATTAAATTAACTTATGATATTAACCCATCTTTCCGTGCATGTATAATTTATATTAATTGATTTGCTGCGTTCAGATGGACCAATCCCGCGGGCTGCTGACAGTCTAAGGAGGAAGGAGGTGTCGTTAGCATGACTTTGATGCAAACCGTAATTGATGGGTCAGTGTGTTTTAGGGATGTAGCAAAAGCTTTGCTAATTGTCATAAGAAGTTGAAATTGATTGTGTCTGCATTAGTACATAAATTTAAATTGATTAATGTTTTGTTCTAAAATTAATGTCCATTCTGGCTGGGTGATACAATGCTTTATTTATTGGATTCATTAATGCAGTCTAAGGAAAAAATAGTGTTGAAGTTGGGTAAGTGAGCAGGGCCACCATGGGATCACGGCACCCACCGGCCCGCCCCGCACACAGGCTTGTGCCCAGGAGCCGCCAGGGAGACGGGCCAGGTCCGGCGCTTAATTAAAGCTCTTTCACAGACAATTACGATAAAAAGCACCCTAAATGCGGAGAACGGTGGGGGGAGGGGGCGGTGCATCTTCTAGAAACCTGATCCTTCCGGACTGAGGCTGAGATGTTAAACATCACCACAATTTATGCCAGCCCCTCCGCGAAGAAAGAAAATGCTCTCAAACTTGCTTGAATTGCAATTTATACTTTACAGCCAATTGACAGAGATCATGAAATCTAAAATCACAGACGCTTTATTAGAACATAGAATTTAAGCCTAGGCTGCATTTTTTCATAGATGCTCTTACGTGGTGATTTTTAGTCTGAAGATTCTCTCGTTAATGTGATTCGGAACCTGTGCTGGGTTTACATTCTTCAAAATCGGCATCGAGTTCGGTGGACTTTCCTCACCGGCCTCACCCTTGTAGAAGCAGCTGCCGAGGGACCTACATTAAATACAGGACCTCGAGTCCAGGTCGTTGCTGAAGATACGCATTCGCTGAGAAGGAGAGGAAGCAGGGGATGCACTGGAAAGTTAGTTTCATTCATTTA
>NW_021883104.1:0-696 GCF_006229205.1 Suricata suricatta
AGAAACGGCACAAGCCACAGTTAGCACACTTGCAGTGCCTTTCTTCCAGCAGAGACCTGGTGTCCAGAGAACATTTTTAAATCAGTAAGAAAATGAGGAAATCTCTATGGCTGACGATTCCAAGAATCCTCAATGTCCTTAGCCGCCAGCGAGTGCCAAGAAAAACAGGACATGTCCCTTGGCGCACAAACCAGAGGGACTACAAACAGAAAGAGCGGGGGACAAAGCATAAGGACGGGTGATACCAAATGTTGGCTGGGGACAGAGCCACAGGGATGCCTGGGGTCCGTGGGTGTGAGCGTAACTCGCTGCACATACTCCAAACGTGCACGCGGGGGCATGTCTGCCAGCGACTCCGCCCCGGGTGGGGGTGGGGCGGTCCCTGCGGAAGTGCCTTGAGCATCGCGGACCCTCTCAAGGGCGTTCACAGCAGCGCGAGTCACAGGAGCCTGTAGCCTGGAGCCACCTGAGTCCCCGGCGGATCGGGTGGTAAAACGCGGTGCCCGCAGCACAGGGTAAGATGCAGCCCAAGACGCGGGTGGCTCTCAGGCCCACAGTGTTAGTTTAAAAAAGGCCAGACACAAAAGCATGCATTCTTTTCTTTTTAAGTTTATTATTTATCTTGAGAGGGAGAGAGAGAATCCCAAGCAGGCCCTGTATTGTGGGTGCAGCGCCCAGCTCCAGGCTTGAACTCAC
>NW_021883105.1:0-696 GCF_006229205.1 Suricata suricatta
AAAAAAATTGAAAAAAGATACATCTGATTATTAATAGCTAAAAGAGGCCTACAGAGAGGTCTAAGGAACCCATGAAAACCAGAACTCTCAAAGCAAAGAATCTAGATCTATTCGTTGAAGGGAAAAAGAGATTTAACACTTCCAAGCTGATCCTAAAGTATCAAAACATGATAAGAGGGAAAAAAAAAAACAAAACCCTGAGGGAACTGATTGGTCAAAAATGCTTAAAAGGAAAGATCGAGAGAATGTGGATGAAGGAGGGCACTTGTGACGTGTACCAGATGTTGTGTGTAAGTGCTGAACCACTAAATTCCACACCTGAAACTAATATTACACTGTGTGTTAATTAACTGGAATTTAAATAAACACTTGGGGAAAAAATCAAGAGAATAAACACACTGAAGCAAATACTATTGTTTAAAGATATTTTAAATCATATAAAAATCTCTTAATTTAGGGCTAAAAAATGTTTATGTGGTTTTAGCTTTTCTTTTGAAAAGGTGAGGCACAAATGAACTCCACAATATAAGTTTACTGTACTGGGATAAAAATTAATTACAGTAATTGCGGTAAATTGCATTTTTTTTCTTTTCTGTTTTAAAGATTTTATTCTTAAGTAATCTTCACATCCAATGTAGGGCTTGAATTTATAACCCTGAGGTCAAGAGTTGCATACTCTACCAAATGAACAAGCCA
>NW_021883106.1:0-696 GCF_006229205.1 Suricata suricatta
CAGAACGTGGGTTTTTATTAGAAAGGAGTTTCTCCCACTGTCGGGTCCATAATCCTTCCCCGACAGCCTGAGTGTGCCTAGTCTAGAAGCGTCCACTGAAAGGTCTGAAGGCACTAGGGTGGGGGTTGGTGGAGGAGCCTGGGAGGCAGCCGGCCCTTTGCAGGAGGAAGGAACCGTGCAAGGTTCACCCCAGCCCCAAACACTGAGGACCAGTGGGATTGTGACGGGCCACGTAAGCACACAATGCACGGTCCCTGTGACGCGGGGCCTCGGGAGACGGGATAGAGGGGCAATGGCCGGCACTCGGGGAAAATGTTTGGGCCCATTATCTGCATGCTTGCAATTATCACCCAACATCCTTGTATTAACTTTAATGTGACCTACTCTCTTAAGCTCTTAAACGTTCAGAACATCTCTGCCTGAATCACTCTCCAAATATATATTTGGACACAGGAAGGAGAGAGAAAAAAATGTTTTTGAAAAGTGCCAAATGGATCCTGAAGATAATCTTGTTTCAGAGAAAATAATTAAATGAATGTTGTTTTCTCTTTAATTGCTTCACACTTAAAATCAAACGGGCTTGGGTTAATATGCTTCTACATCTAATTGAATTTTCTCAGTTCCTTTTATTATGGGACTAGGTTATACGGAAAGGTGATGACTTTAATGTGACTGTTATATTGTTACACAAAATTA
>NW_021883107.1:0-696 GCF_006229205.1 Suricata suricatta
ATGCAGCAGAAATAAATTAAGAAAACAATCCCATTACGATTGCACCAAAAATAGCAAGATACCTAGGAATAAACCTAAACAAAGAGGTGAAAGACTTGTACTCTGAAAAGTATAAAACACTAACGAAAGAAACTGAAAATGACACAAAGAAATGAAAAGACATTTCATGCTCGTGGATTGGAAAAACAAATATTGTTAAAATGTCCATGCTACCTAATACAAGCTATATATTTAATGTAATCCCCATCAAAATACCAATAGCAATTCTCACAGAGCTAAGACAAATAATCTAAAATTTGTGTGGAATCACAAAAGACCAAGAATAGCCAAAGTAATCTCGAAAAAGAAAACCAAACTGGAGGCATCCCAATTCTAAACGTCAACTTTTATTACAAAGCTGTAACAATCAAAACTGTATGGTCCTGGCACAAAAAAAACAGAAAAAGACATAGGTCAATGAAACAGAATACAAACCGGGAAACAAATCCTCAACTATAGAGTCAATCATCTACAAAGCAGGAAAGAAGAAAATGGAAAAAAGACAGCCTCTTCAATAAATAGTGTTGGGAAAACTGAACAGCAACATGCAGAAGAATAAAAATGGACCACTTTCTTATACTATACACAAAAATAAGTTCAAAATGGACCTAATTGTGAGACAGGAAACCATATAACTCATAGAGGAAAACACAGCAA
>NW_021883108.1:0-696 GCF_006229205.1 Suricata suricatta
TCAAGGGCTGTCTTATTTTTAAGCATTACTTTCACCAGAATCTAAGGGTTTTTGTTGGACAGCCATTGCTTTAGCAAGATATTCTGCAACAATTTCAGAATGAAGTCTTGATCATATCCCATGTCCATGTAGCCTCAACCAGGGAAGTAGGGCCCAGACAAAGGAGTGAATCCTGCCAGTGAAAGCCTCCAGGTAGGTCTCTTCTAACTCAGAATGTTATAACTAATATTCCACTAGTTTAATTACATTTGTTAAAGTTCTTAACTCTTAGAGACCTTCATTTTTAATGAAAACAATATGGAAGTACTGTGAACTGTGACATCAGCAAAATGGAAACAAGATACTTTACAAACAGTCCCAAATTTATCTTCAGTTTCTCTGCAATAAGGAAACCCAAAGTAGATAAAGCTATGTTCTTTAATAACCAGTTAAAGAACAAATGATAATTTAGTATTTTATCTTACTTGGAAAAGATCTAGATATTTTTAATGAATATTACTTAACATTTGACCTAACTCAGCAAACACTAATGTTTTAGGTTACTAAAAAGATTTGGGAGACTATTTAAAAATACATTTAAAATTTGTCATCTTATTTATGTATATTCAGTTTTACTAGTTCTTAGCAGTTTTGCTGAGATTACCCATAAAACATTTATGAGACAACAAAGTCCATCATTCTCCCATTATTTTTTTT
>NW_021883109.1:0-696 GCF_006229205.1 Suricata suricatta
CAGCTGCTTGATAGCAATTTTTATTCCCTGGGTTTTTCCAAAGTGCAACCAATGTTGAGAACTTTTGCTTTGTACTAATAAGTTTAAACAAGATATGAAGATATTCTACAAAGCTTTTGAGCAACGAAGGGTGCCTGGGTGCCTCAGTCAGTTAAGCATGAGACTCTTGATGTTGGCTAAGGTCATGATCTCATGGTTCCTGAGTCTGAGCCTCACAACAGACTGTCGACAGCACGAGACCTGCTTGGGGTTTTGTGTCGACCTCTCTCTACCCCTCTCCTGCTTGTGCACACTCTCTCTCTCAAAATAAACAAATAAACTTTAAAAAAGTCATTTCAAAAAAGCTTTTGAGCAACGAGCCATCCTGAGGTGAGTGCTGTGAAATAAGAGCTTCATGTAAATGTGAAGGTTTATGTTCAAGTGTGTTTTTCAAAATGCTGCCATCTTCCTACTTCCTACTTCCTACTTATGTGATCTGAATGCTTTGAGTAGGTTGCACCATACGATATGCATTTACAAGACGGCTGGACATTGCCTGCAGCTAAAGGGCAATACCTATGGAGGCAAAGCATTGTTCAGGCAAGGAGGAGGAAGTACATAATCCTCTGCAGGTACCCCAAAGTACTGAGGAGGGGACAGAAGAAGAGCATGGATAATACAGGTTCTTCTGTAGTCAAGTCTCTTTTCTGTCATCCT
>NW_021883110.1:0-696 GCF_006229205.1 Suricata suricatta
ACAGCGGACACGGACGGACGGCAGGAAGGCCGGCAGGGCAGAGTTGGGGCAGGAGGCTGTGGGGAAGGCAGACTCCAAACTGCATGGAACCCACAGGCTGCAATAAAGAGTTTGAAATTTCAGTGCATCATTTTATTTTTGAAATAGTGAAAATTAGGGGGGGATTTTTCAGCACTTGTCACTAGGGGAAAGGTTAAACCAATTATAAAAGTCACTGTAAAACACTGTCTAGATATTTGAAAATTGGGAAACGGTTTACTGGCATCGAGGGATAGGAGTTATGTGTTTTTACGTGGAAAGGAAGCATGTTGCAAAGCGCTGACTACAATGCGTCACTGAAAAACACACAGTGAGAAAGAGTTGGAAAACACATGTCAAATTCCACTTTAGTGGCAGGAGGTGAAAGTGACGTGGCATAGTGAGAATAATTAGTGCTGGTGGAAGGGACTTCCATTTTTACTTGATACACTTCGTTATCATTTGTTTTAGTTTAACTCCGTGCATTTGTTTTATTATTGAGAAAAACAAAAATAAAGACAACTGTGCCTCTGAAAGATAAACTGTTTAGGAAAGTGTAGAAAACTGGGAAGTCGGGACAGTTTCCAGCCGGTGAATATCCTTTTCCACATATTGGCCAAGAAAAGAGATTTATATTTTCCAAAAGGGGCTCAGGACTTGCCGTCCTTATGCCTTGCA
>NW_021883111.1:0-696 GCF_006229205.1 Suricata suricatta
CCCCCCCCCCCCCCCCAGCCCATCCACTCAGGGCAGCCGCAGTTCTGTGCGTTTTATTTGCTCAATTTAAACATCTGAAGTCTTCGACTTGGAATTTACTTTGATGGAGGAAATAATCCAGGAATCTGACTTAATTTTATCTTGTAGTCAGTCTGTTGGCCTAACACCATTTAATGAAAAAGCCATCTTTCCCTCACCAATCTGAAATGTCACCTTTATCATATCCTGGACGTGGACCAGTGTCTGGGCTCTTTCTTGCACCCTAGGGTCCATCTCTACAAGTACCATGTGACCTGGGAGCCCACCAGACAGGGAACTGCTAGCACTTTAGCATAAATCTTTTATTTTTATACGTGAACTTTGGCAACACTTAATATTTTAAAACTAAAACAAAACTAGACTTTTGTATCAGGATGTCAAGTTCTGAAAAATATGTTGATTTTCATTTGAATCACCTTAAACTTACAAATAAATTCAGGGAAAACAAACAGTGCCTTAAAAAAAAAAACGTCAACCTCGAACCTGTTTATCTAAGAACATGGAATAGCAAATTTTCTCCTTTTCTTGGGTCTTTCTCACATAAAAAATGTTGGTGCTTAAAAAAAAAGAAAGGGGGATTTGCAAGAAAGTCACCCAAACGGTCTAATATACCTAATGTTCTAGAATACTACTGTGGTTGACCCTTATTAAATTCTT
>NW_021883112.1:0-696 GCF_006229205.1 Suricata suricatta
GAACCTCCACGGGGCACAGCTGGGAAACCACTGGGGAGGCACAATTTTAGAAAGAGGCCAGGGAGGAGCTCTCTGAGAGGACGACATTTGCGATCTGAGAAGAGCTGGAAAAAGGCCATTCCAGGTGAGAGAACAGCAAGTGCAAAGTCCCTGGGGTGGGTGGACAGTCAGCTAGAGACACAGAATGCTCTTTTGTGTGCCTAGAGCGTTGGGGTCAAGGTGAGAAATGAGGCCAGATGAGAAGGCAGGGTCTACTTATATAAGGTCATAGGGGCTTGGTGTTTTATTCTGAGTTTTAAGCAGGGGAGAGAACTGTGATCTGATTAAATCTTTAAAACATCACTGGCTTCTCTATGAGGGCAAGGACAGACGACAAGATAGCCGTGACTTGCTGCAGAAGCTCATGTGAGGAGTGACGGAGGCTGGACTAGGCTAGAGCAGTGAGACCGTGGAAGTGAGAAGCTCTGTGGCAGTGGCATCTCTGCATGGAGACCTGGGGCACGGAGGGCACGGAGGGCGAAGGAGGGACACCCTCCAGACCAGGCGAGGCCCCCCTTGTGCGGACTGCCTGCGGGAATCCTGTTCCTCCTTTGCCTGGAAAACCTTCCCTGGCCCAACTGAACTGTCTGTCAGGGATTCGACCCTGACTGTCTTCTGCTGGGTGTCCTTCCTCTTTCTAAAGACTGCTGGATGTTG
>NW_021883113.1:0-696 GCF_006229205.1 Suricata suricatta
GGCATATAAGCAACTCCTATTTGGAGACAGGGACATAGTAGAAAGAATAGGTGGGCCATTTCCCTACATTATTTAAGAATTTTTGCCAGGCTTCTGAACAAAAAAATTGGAACATAAAATCTAATAAATAGAAGTCTACTTTTAGCACAAAAATTGAATATGAGAACTGCAGAATGTTTTATTAAAATATAAGCTGTATGGTGTGTGTATTTTAATATGAGACTAAACTTAACCAAAAGGGAATATTAGTTACATTGGGATACCTGCCAGACTAAAAGAAAAGAATGAAACCAATGGCTTTCCTCATTAAAGGATTTTACAAGGGTAAGATAAACCATCTGCCAATTTTAGAGTTTAACACATGCAGAGGCAGGTCTACAAAATGAAAAGAAGGTGGGCTTGTGGCCATGATAATTCCCAATTTTATAAGGTAAAAATATTTGATATAACTTGGATTATTATATCTATGAACTGCAAAGTGGCATAAGTTTAACTCCAAAAATCAAGACTACCACAGCTTATAAGCTTATAACTTATTTTTAAAACCATGTGTCATCTTGAGAAACTTTAATATTTTGAATATGTTAAATATTTTAAGCATATTTCCTTTGATAGCTAAAATGGAATGGACTCTTGATAAATAAAATTTGTGATATCAGATTTTTCAATTCTTGTCATAACCCGCGCACGTTGGGC
>NW_021883114.1:0-1486 GCF_006229205.1 Suricata suricatta
CTACCGTCTCCGCTGCTGGCAGTGCCGCTTCCGAGCCCCGCCGTCCCCGCAGAGCCCCGCGCGCTCAGCTCCCGGCCCGTCGTGTCGTGTGCCCAGCCCTCCCCACGCGGCGGGGGCGCCCTCAGAGTCGCGTGGCCCCGGGCCCTCTTTCCACTTGGGCTCCATTAGTTGCCACCCCCCTCCCACCGCGTCCTTTTTAATTTTTCATTACCATTGTCTGTTCACCTTTGTTTTACCCGTGACGTCTTCAGTTTAAACAGCATCGCGAGGCTGATGTGGACAGTTCGCTTTTTAGCTTAAGTGACTGCAGCTCGTCGGCTTGTTAACTATGCAGGAAGCTTTGCAGGGCACGCGCCGATTTGAATATGCTCTGAAGTCAGGCCTCTGTGTGGGCTGCGGGGCTTGTAAAAGGGTTATGATGATGTACACACGGTTCATGGCTAAGTGGGCTAATGAAAGGGCCTCATTTAATCAAACACAATTAATTAAATTAACTTATGATATTAACCCATCTTTCCGTGCATGTATAATTTATATTAATTGATTTGCTGCGTTCAGATGGACCAATCCGGCGGGCTGCTGACAGTCTAAGGAGGAAGGAGGTGTCGTTAGCATGACTTTGATGCAAACCGTAATTGATGGGTCAGTGTGTTTTAGGGATGTAGCAAAAGCTTTGCTAATTGTCATAAGAAGTTGAAATTGATTGTGTCTGCATTAGTACATAAATTTAAATTGATTAATGTTTTGTTCTAAAATTAATGTCCATTCTGGCTGGGTGATACAATGCTTTATTTATTGGATTCATTAATGCAGTCTAAGGAAAAAATAGTGTTGAAGTTGGGTAAGTGAGCAGGGCCACCATGGGATCACGGCACCCACCGGCCCGCCCCGCACACAGGCTTGTGCCCAGGAACCGCCAGGGAGACGGGCCAGGTCCGGCGCTTAATTAAAGCTCTTTCACAGACAATTACGATAAAAAGCACCCTAAATGCGGAGAACGGTGGGGGGAGGGGGCGGTGCATCTTCTAGAAACCTGATCCTTCCGGACTGAGGCTGAGATGTTAAACATCACCACAATTTATGCCAGCCCCTCCGCGAAGAAAGAAAATGCTCTCAAACTTGCTTGAATTGCAATTTATACTTTACAGCCAATTGACAGAGATCATGAAATCTAAAATCACAGACGCTTTATTAGAACATAGAATTTAAGCCTAGGCTGCATTTTTTCATAGATGCTCTTACGTGGTGATTTTTAGTCTGAAGATTCTCTCGTTAATGTGATTCGGAACCTATGCTGGGTTTACATTCTTCAAAATCGGCATCGAGTTCGGTGGACTTTCCTCACCGGCCTCACCCTTGTAGAAGCAGCTGCCGAGGGACCTACATTAAATACAGGACCTCGAGTCCAGGTCGTTGCTGAAGATACGCATTCGCTGAGAAGGAGAGGAAGCAGGGGATGCACTGGAAAGTTAGTTTCATTCATTTA
>NW_021883115.1:0-696 GCF_006229205.1 Suricata suricatta
TCTGTAATATCAAGTCAGTGGCTAGCTGAACGTCAGTAATCTCTGCTTCACTCCTTCTATCCAGCGTGTAAAGACACAGTAAATCAAGGCCTCTAGGCTGGCACTGACTCCCCAATGCCACAAAATCCTTCTGAGATGAATTAGAACAACTACTATTGATGAGCTCAGTGCACTGTTTGCACTGGAAAAGAGAATACTGAATTCTGTCAGCTCTGAGTGGTGTCTCCATGTGTAAAAGAAACTATCCATGTGCCCATTCATTTACATTTATTATTTCATTTACTTAAAGCCTACCTTGTGGCAGTATCAGGATAGAAATAACAATGCGTCATTCCTGGAGGTGACCATCGATGATGTGTGTTCTTTCTTAATGTAGGCATATGAATAGGGGATGAATAGGGGACGATTTGCCTCTTCCTAAAAGAGTTGAGAATGGCTTCAAGGAGGATGAGAAATTTGACGTGGATCATGACGGAGGAACAAGAATACAATTGGTGAGGAAGAGGGGAAAATGTCTGGGTATAAAAGAGATCATAAGAGGGAAGAGGCATAAAAGTGCACAGTGTTGGGATGTCTCGGTGGCTCAGTCAGTGGAACGTCTGCCTCTTGATTTCAGCTCAGGTCATGATCCCAAGTTTGTGGGATTGAGTCCTGCTCCAAGCTCAGCATAGAACCAGCACAGATTCTCTCTCGTTC
>NW_021883116.1:0-696 GCF_006229205.1 Suricata suricatta
AAAAAAAAAAGAAACTCTATGCCTATGATTGGGACTTGACAGGTGATCCAACAGAAACTGTTTAATTGAAAGATTTCCAACTGTTCTTTCAGTTTCCTCTGAGAAGAATCTTTCAGTCTTCTACCTGGGAATCATGTTTGGTTGACAGTATTCTCTGTGCCTAGTAGAGGACAGTATTCCTTGTTCTCTGTGTAATTTTCACTTAGCCTCCTCTTTTCAGCTCTGCCTGATATTCTGAAATATCCTATCATTCAGTCCTTTGCTGGGGTGGAGGAGGGACAGATGCCTGGCTGTGCGGGGTTAGGGGAGGGGATTTAGATTGGATTGGCTATATAATTTGTAGGACCCAATTCAAAATGAAAACATTGAGTCACTTATTCAAAAATTATTAAGAACTTCATGATGGCAGTAGCAGAGCATTAAACCATGTGGGAGGTTACTAAGTGTGGGATCCTATACAGGTGCCCTTGGCACATGTCAATGAAGCCATCCCTGGGTTTAGGTGCTTAATGCTTCTTAGATGAATTTCAAACTAACTTTTCTATTTATCCCCTACCTGCATGTGCGTTCTTCAGAGGCACAAGTGCCTCCAATGCCTGTGTTTCTCAGGCTTCTATAACACAAAACAGCTTGCTTCTTGGGTTTCCTCTTCTTCCCTAAAGCTCGCTCTCCATAGCACCTGATTTCTGTGTTTCT
>NW_021883117.1:0-696 GCF_006229205.1 Suricata suricatta
TTGCACCAGAAACTATTCACATCCTTTATGTAATTACACATTGATTGTTTATCTGGTATTCTATTCTTTAGTCTCAGAAATATTTGCCCCAAAAGGAAGATAGGTAAAAGTATACTGATCATTATAAAGTAATACCTTGAATCCAATTTCTCTTGGAGATAGAAAATCTATCTCTAAATGCATGGGACTCATTCAACCATAAATGCCCAAATGAGACAAGGGTAGGTAAATATTTATTAACAAAGAGAAAATTAAAAAAAAAAAACCAACTTAACCCAAAACCAGACTATAGGTTTAGGGACTATCAATCCCTGGATAACATACACTCCTGTTACAGAGATATGAATTTATGCAAATGAGTCATCATAATCTACCACTATAACTAATGGTGTGCTCCTCATATAGTTCCATGTTTTAGAAAGATTAGATACATAAATGAGAGTACTTGTCATGACCACATAATACTTCTTTCCCAAATCATTTCTATTTTATCTGGGAAATGAGGCAGACTTAGGAAATAGAAACGTATAAAAAGAAACCTTGCTCAAGTTTACATTTCTATCTTATATGGGGACTGTTCTCCATGTAATATACAATATACATTGTTAAAAATTCTTAAGTATATCTGACTAAAAATGTTTTACCAGCTACCGGTCAGAAAAGTGAATCTTGTACATTTGATTAATTAATCTTTAA
>NW_021883118.1:0-696 GCF_006229205.1 Suricata suricatta
ATAAAAAATAAAATGGACACTGCTGAATATTTTTTTTAACTTTGAAGGGCAGAAAGAAAAAAAGTCCTGTAGTTCCACCTATAAGAGATAATACCCTTTAACTTCCCTTGCCTTTTAAACAGTTCAGTGTCTTCAAGCACTCTGCACCCATTCTCTGCCAAGCCACAGGGTCCTTTTAGAAACCCCTATGCATGAGTCCCTACCAACCTGGTGCCTCATGTTTTCCATTCCATTTTTTCCTACCTCCTTGTTATTTTTCTGACAACAGAGAATGAGTATGTTGCTGGTGATGCTGTCAGTCCAATCAAGCTCTCACTACCTCCAAGTATAGAACCACCTCAACAGTGGGGGCCTGGTTGATGCAGGGCATAACCTTTTTGAAGGGTTATGTTAGACCATCTCCTAGATTTGTGATTTCAGCTTTCCTTCTCATTGTTGTCCCTTGGATCCAACCCTCCATCCATGGTTTCATAGCCTCTTAACTTCAATATCTACATTGAGCTCTTGGAACCCTAGGTGGCCACAGGACCCTACTTGCTTATAACGGGTGTTTGGGCACATACTGCCTTTTCTCTGATCCCTGGAAGTAATTTATGGGGTTACAGATGAGGATGTAGTAATTATTTTATATCTCTTACACCTATTCCCAAGTTATTACTCTTATTAATTAGCATGCATTCTATATTGATAATAAAA
>NW_021883119.1:0-696 GCF_006229205.1 Suricata suricatta
GATATCTTATATGTTTTTCATTTATCACCTCTGGAGATTATTTGAGAGTCACTGAAAACTGAGAAATGAAACAGTCAAGTATTTATTCTTGATTAAAAAACAAACAACCAGGGGCACCTGGGTGGCTCTGTCAGTCCAGCATCTGACTTCAGCCCAGATCATGATCTCACAGTTCGTGGGTTCAAGCCATACATCAGGCTCTGTGCTGATAGCTCGAGCCTGGAACCTGCTTGGGTTTCTGTATCTGCCTCTCTCTCTGCCCTCCCCCCCCCAATCATGTTCTTTCTCTCTCTCTCAAAAATAAATAAACGTTAAAAAACTAACTAACTCATAGCTTAGGGCAAATAAATAGTAGGTGAGAGAAAGTTTAAATAATAGGATTTGAATTTTACCAGTTCACAAAACCTAGTGAAATAATGGATCTAGGCAACAACATTAATGGCACTAACATCATACAAAGGAGACGCCCAGACATTCTGTACTTCCGATGGAAACACACAATACTTATGAAATAATTAAAAAAAAAATCAAATGTGAATCTCACTAAGCCTTTAGATCTAACTACCAATTTGAAGGATATGCAGGGAGCAAAGAACCATGTTAAAGAACACCTGGAAGATGCAGTCAGTAAAATCCAGACTGCTGGAAACTACAAGTTAGATAATGTGGTTTCTATAAGGACAACAAAAAAATGCA
>NW_021883120.1:0-696 GCF_006229205.1 Suricata suricatta
TGGCATTATGAGAGACAAATAGGTCAATGGAACAGAAAGAGAGTACAAAAATAGATCCACATGTGCATCATCAATTGATTTTCATTAAAGGGGCAAAGACAATTCAGTGGGAGAAGGACAAACTACTCAACAAATGATGTTAGAACAATCAGATATCCACATGCAAAAGGTGACCTTTGATCCATGCTTTACATTATAAACCTTGGTTTAAAATATGAAACACAACTTCTTAAAGAAAGCATAGAAGAAAATTGTGTGACCTTGTGTTAGATGAAGATTTTTAGATAAAATACAAAAAGCACCTTCCATTTCAAAACTAAAAGTGGTAAATTGTACTTTTTTAAATAAAAAACTTATGCTTTTCCAAAAAAATGTTAAGGAAATGAAAATGCAACCCAGACTGAAAGATAATAGTTGCAAATCATATATCTGACAAAAGACTTATATTCAGAAAATACAAACCCTCAAAACTCAATAACAACCATACAAATTACGCACAAATTGCTCATGAGCAAACTCATGATATTTATCTTTTTCTACCTGACTCATTTTGTTTAGCCTAATACACTCGAGTTCTATCCACGTTGTTGCAAATGGCATGACTTCATTAGTTTTGATCACCAAGTAGTATTCCATTGTATATCTCTCTGTCTCTCTATCTATCTATCTATCTATCTATCTATCTATCTATCTATC
>NW_021883121.1:0-696 GCF_006229205.1 Suricata suricatta
TATAGACGCTTCCTACCTGGGCTTCCTTCATCTTTCCCTTGCCCCCTGTGATCTATTGTCCTCACAGGAGTCAAAGAGATCTCTTACAAAATCCAAAAGTGACTCTGTCACACACAGTTGTTTGAAGTCCATTAAAGGTCTCCCATTGCTTGCAAGATCCTCCATTCTCAAATGTCCCCCATCATTTTTTTTCATCACACTACTACTTTTCCCTTATAACTTACTTCATTTGACTACATGCTCCAAAAAAGTAAGGGTGATCTGTTATCTTTATTGATTTATAACAAACATATTAGTAAATATTTGTTCTAGAAATATTTTTGAAAGAATGATTGAACTAGGAGATCAGTGGAGACACCAGAGCACGAGCTTTTGGGGTATGAGAGAAGACTTAAAGAAACTGAGCTTAGAATCAAGCCTTAAAGATTAAGTAGGACAGTCATGGCTGAAGAGAGAAGGGAGGAATTCTAAGATCCATGTTTACAGTGTGGCTTTCATCATGGTTATAAGGCTTAACACAAGCCAGTGCCATTTTTCAGGTGGGTTCCATTTTGATCTGATGTTTGGCAGAAACAATTGCTGAGTAGCAAATCAAAATTTTTGAAAAAAAATCAATCCTGATGCCTTTTTAACAATAATTCAAAGAGACTCCATGACATTACTGTCATTGCTTTACATGTCTACATTAACTTTTAA
>NW_021883122.1:0-696 GCF_006229205.1 Suricata suricatta
GTGAAATACTATCTAAATGAGCATCAAAGATCGTCTTTATCAAGGGATCTGAGAACAAGACCCCTCAAACCAAACATGGCCAACAGACAGAGGGTCACCAGGCAGGTTACCAGAGCTCCACTACCCACGACAGATTTGCATATGCACTTAAATAATCCACTTCCTGTAAGCTTGATTCAGTCCATGAGCTGTCAGTAGTAACCTCTGATACAGGACTTTTCTTAATGTAGAAGATGTAATCTTAATTCACAGTGTTTATTGAGCAAAGCACTATGGTAGGTTTATATCAAGAGCATGTTCCCTACTTTGAAGGCAGCTATGCTTAGCTGGGAAATAAACCAAGAACTATGTCTATTTTTTAATTTTACCTTGCCTGTCACAGTGTTCTATATATATAACTGTGAAGAAATATTTGTTCTTTGATATTATTATAACACAAGCCTTTCAGTACCCTTCCCTCTATTTTCTTTGGCCTGATCAGTTGTTCCTCTTTACCTCTCCCCTCCATTCGAGCAACCCACTCCCATGGCCATATCCTTCCCTGCCCAACGTGCCCCTGCACCCTCCACTTTTCTGAGTGAAGAACTTTTCTTTTTTTTAATCCTACAGTCTCCTCTGTGTAGCCTCCATCGGAGGATCCACCATACTGTCCTACAAATAATTGCCTTGACTTTAATGTCTCCCTCACAGACCCCC
>NW_021883123.1:0-696 GCF_006229205.1 Suricata suricatta
GTCGTGGCTTTCATCTGTCTCTCTTGACCCCTAGCTCTGGGGGAAGCCAGCCGCCATGTCATAGGACCCTCAAGCAGCCACATGGAGGCACGCATGTGACAAGAGGGTCTGCCATCTTGGAAGCAGGTCCCCCAGCCCGGTCCAGCCTTCTGATGAGTGCAGCCCCCACTGACTTCTTGTCTGCAATCTCAATCTCAAGAGGGACACTGAGCAGGAACTACTCAGCGAAGCCACTCTCCAATTCCTAACCCACAAAGAAAGCATGAGCTAATGGTTACCTCTTTGAGCCACCAAACTTTGAGCTAGTTTGTTACTTAGCAGGTGTAGGTGGTCACTTTCCCTTACCTAAAATTGTACCATCCAGCCCTCATTCCCCTTTAAACCTAGTCTGATTTTCTTCTCCTCTTCCTTCTCTTTTTGACAGAAATCCCTACCATCTAACCTACTGTACAATGTACTCATTTTTCATAGGTATGGTTCACTCTTTCCCCGGTGTCTGACCCGGCATCAGAACAAGCTGGGAATCTCTGTTCACCAAGGTGTCCTGGCGAACGCTAGCAGAGTGCCAGGTGCACACGGCCACGAAACAGGCATGCGCACAGAGATGGCCCATGAGTTCCAGCGGAGGTCTCGCCTGCTCCCAGCTGCGGGCCATCAATCAGCAGTGAGCATGTCACAGCTCCCCGGGCCCGCGGC
>NW_021883124.1:0-696 GCF_006229205.1 Suricata suricatta
TATATATATATATATATATACAGTGATTTACTATTATCCACATACTGTATTCTTTGAAATACTATGCTATTACCTGGACTTTATTCATCTAATTCTTAAAATAGTTGTCTGAGAAGTGTATTCTCATTTTCAGTCTACAAATAACAGCAAGACCCATTCCTGACGTCCCTTAGGACCCACATGAGCTAAGGACAGATCTAAGATTTAAAGCCAGGTCTTTGGAATCCAAATTCAGGATCTTTTCTATGAGACAGGAGAATTTGCAAATATATGCTCAGAAACAAGTTTAAGAAATAAATAACTCTTTGAGAAATAATGAAAAAAATGGGAGAGACACAAATATACTAATGCTAGTCTGTATACTAATTTTCAAAAAGGAGAAATAGACAATGAAAACTAAAGAATTAAAGCCAGTAAGTTTGATGCCAAGCCCTAGTAAGATTCAAAGAGCAGTGGTAAGCAGTTGCTTTGAAGACACTAGAATAAAATGTTAGTACAAAATTACCTAATGCTGACTTATTAAAAATATAATGCCATCACTTTAAAAATTACTTTCTAGTATTACATTTTTATATACATATTTTTTCTACTTGGGATGGGGAAATGTTATAGATATAATGAATGTTGAAAAGACATTTAGTCATTTTTCTCAATATACCTACATGGATAATAGGAAGTTGGTTATACAACTATTTC
>NW_021883125.1:0-1486 GCF_006229205.1 Suricata suricatta
CAGAAGGCTTTCACCCGAGGAAAAGATGGTCTCATTGTGGTAACTTCAAAAGGTAGAAAGGAGAGTGTGCTGTTAAATGGGGAAAAAAAGGGGAAAGCACCAGAATGTCTTTCTTTGCTCATACACTGAAGAAGAATGTATGGCTGTGCAACTTGCTTTGTGCACATGGGCACATTAATTCTAAAATTCAATTTCCTCCGCTGTATAAAGAGAAATGACATCTACTTTGCAATATAGTAGATATTATTATCTTCTATAATAGAGTTCAAGGAGTGGCCCTTTGACTCTTCACCAACAGGATTGACAAGGATTAAGTCCTGAACAAACAAGCATATTGTAGGAGAAATTCTTTACTAAAAGCCTTAACTCTTACAAAAGCACTTATTTTCCCCCCAACTGCTAAATGCAATATCATTATACCATTCTTCTTGTTGATTCTACCATGGCTTGTTTCACTTGGGAAACTTTCAGAATTGAAAATGTGGTCAAAACATCAAATGGATTTTTCTGCCCCTATGCCTTCTAGAATGATGGATTGAGATGGTTAAGTTCTTTTAAGTCTACCACATTTTTGAACCTGAGCTCAAACTGAACAGGGCTTTTGAATGTCACAGCCATGCCCACTTTTGCTTCTATTGCAAGTACTTTCATTCAAATTTGTGGATATTAATGAATATAGAGTCAAATTTTCATTGCACAAAGATGTATTTATTAATATATCCATTATTTTCCCTCCATCTGCTTACTCAGGAGTTGGATTTCACTGCTCTAAACCAATCATGAACCCAGTGTGACCTCATTGGTTGTCAGTTTACTTTCAGCTGTGGCTCAGATCTCAGCTGTGGTTGTCCAAGTAATTTCTAGCTATTTTGAACATGGAAACCAGAATGCAGACTATGTCCCAAAAACGTATGCTTATCGAGTCCCAGTCCTTAAAGCATGTCATTTGGTTGAGGCATATAGTAACAACTTTTCCTAAGGATTTAAGGAACACTCTACAGCTTCCTTAGGAGTGATGGAATGGGCCAGTGATCAATAATTCTGGCTTAGCCTGTTTTATTCTTATAATTCTTCTTAGATCAGCGCTTCATATAATCACTTACCAATTAGTTGGCACATGAGAGAAAGCTTATGTACTATTACTACTTGAGAAGGAACATGGCATTTTACCTCACTATCTAGAGCAAAAAAAACCAGAAGGCTTTCAGAAACCTCTAGCTCCAGAGCTAAGTAATAACTGCATTCAATGTCTATATCTCCCCTACCCACTCTGTACATATATGTATGTGAAAACGTACACTTGCATACATGCATACACACATACAACCTGGAGTCAAATATCCTCTACACTACCTCCTGAAGTGTACTAGGAGGCAAGAGAGATCAATCCTCTGGGAAGTCAAAACTCTGTTTGGTAGTTTGGTCCAACTTTGCTCAGCCAGCTAATCATGGGTAATTATGTTCTCATTTCCATCCTCAGACTGGA
>NW_021883126.1:0-696 GCF_006229205.1 Suricata suricatta
ATCCCCTACTCCAGAGGCGCCTGCATCTGTAGATTGGTCTGGTGTAAGAATAAAGTCCTGCTGACTTGTGCAAAGACAAGGCCAATGTGAAAAGCTATTCCAGCTTTGATGTTCCCATAGAATTGGCCGAAGCAACTGTATCTCAGTTCAGCTGCATCTCAATTCAACCCATCCATCTGCCCAATTCCTTCCCTCACCTCTCATCTGTATTGTTCCCAAGGGCATTCTTCCAGAAATGTCCTCTATGAACATCCCAGAGAGCCCTACCTATGACCGTTGGTACTGGAATTAGACAAAAAGAAATCTAGAGCTGTAATCAGAAGAAAGAGGCTGAGTCTCAGTTTCAGCCTCAAGAGCAGGTGCAGTGACAAGGACTGTAGTTCATTTCACTAGCCTTCCCCTCACGGATTTTCCTGGGAATGAAACAATCAGAATCCTGAAGGAGATTATTTTACAGAGCAAGCAGATTTGAGTGGCACAAGGCATGGACTGCAGTAGCAGCTGTGGCAACATTGTCCAGTTTTTCCCTTTGGAACCACATTAACGCCTCCATTGTCAGCCAGATAGACTGTCCACTGTTTATGGCCAACTTGTTCCCCAGAACAGTTGCTCTCAGCTGAAGAGAACCTCCTCATCCAAGGTCACGCCCCATCCAGGGCAGCCTGCCAATTGTTACAAGGGTGTCAAGTCCCAGAC
>NW_021883127.1:0-696 GCF_006229205.1 Suricata suricatta
TACCTTGTATATCCCAGATACTTTGATCCATTCCATGGGAATAAATGAGATTGTGTTTTGCTAGGGTGTATAAAACTCCACAACTCCACTTATACTTTCCTGTTCACAGCTCTGCTTTAGAAAGTTAAGACCCTCCATCAAAAAAGAAAAAGAACTGCAGAGAGGGGATTTTATACACACACACAAACACACACACTCTCTCTCTCTAAATATATATATATATACACACACACACACGCATATATATATATGTATGTGTGTGTGTATATATATATATATATAATGATTTTATATGGGGCATTGAGAGAAACCAAATTCCAGGTTTTTATATAATCATGTTCTATACTTTCTATCAGCTATTTTCACTAGATTTAATTAGCTTCTTTAAAAAAATTATAGGGATTCATTCCTATGAACATCTTAAATTCTAATCATATCACCATTTAAAGGCAAAAGAATTCAGGCAAGAAGGTTGGTAATGAACAAAGCCCGGGTTGTAAAGAAAGGCCAAGTTTGAATCCAGACTGTACCTGCTAGCTGTGTGACTCGGAACAATTCATTTAGCTTCTGAGTTTAGTTTTCCATTATCCATGCAACAGGAATAAGAGCTATCATGAGAATTTAAAGCAATCTAACACAATACTGGATGCAGAACACTATTCAAATTTCATTTCTCTTTCCTTTCTTCAGGAAATA
>NW_021883128.1:0-696 GCF_006229205.1 Suricata suricatta
GACTTCCTTTTGCTATATTTACAATGCCCTAGGGGTGAAGAAACAAGGATGCAAAGCCTGGGGATGGAATAGAGAATCCATAAAGGGCATAGGACTCATGACATGGTCATCCTAGCTTTCCCAGAAGTTCTTGAGAATTTTTTCCAAAAGCTTTTATAAACAAGCTATATGTGTATAAATTTCCAGGGGTGAATAGTGCCCATGACATAAGAGAAGTCATGGGTCACCCAAGAGAGGCATGATGTCCCAGAAAAGTCAGACCTGGATAAACACCTAACTCCCCCTCACTCTTATTTCGTCTGTAAAGGGAAACCACAGCATGATTTTAAGAATGAAGGTGATGGTCAGCACAAAGTGTCTCGCACAGATTCAAACAAGTAATTATCATTCACTTTATTTAATTAACCTGCTTCTTATATAAAATGGAGGCACTTACATACCAGTTTTTGGAAATGTGCCAACTCTACTGCATTAGTTCAATAGCTCTGGCAAGTCATACGTTATGAGCTGATTAGAAGCAGACTGGATGCTCCTCGAGGCCATAATCTCCAGGAGAACAGGCATGTTTTTCTTATTTAATGCTCTATTCTCAGTATAAGCTACAATGTCTGGTACATAGTGAACAGTCAATGAGTAGCAGAGAAGGCTGAAAATAAACAATGCATGGGACTGAGCAAAAACATCAATATAGGCAAC
>NW_021883129.1:0-696 GCF_006229205.1 Suricata suricatta
CTTCTCAGATGGGTAGTCTGTTTGTGCACCAGGATAAACTCCACCGAAGTGTGTGAAGGTGTTTATGTCATAGGAGTGATGGTGGTATGCAAGAAACCCAGATACTTAAAGAGCTCTGAGTTACTAATGGAAATCAATTTGACAATAAACTATCAATTTAAAAAAAATGATGCAAATGGGGCAAAAAAAAAAAAAAGCTATGAGTTACTAAGGAAGTACGTGACCTAATTGGGGACCTCAAGAAATGGAATGGAGTTCGAATGTATGGGAGGTACCAGTTTTTATTGACCTCTCAAAACTTAATAGTTGGTTTATGTATTGGGTCTCCAGGTTAACCTGGTAGAATTTTAATGAGGAAAAGGAATTTAAGAATATAAGGGAAACTGTGAAATGTAGTGCACTAAAAAGATCTTAACATGGTAATTTAGGATACTTTCATTGTGGACCTTTCATTTACACAGAAATCCAAAACAAGGTTTTTTTACCCCATTTTTAGAAAACGTTTGTTTATTTTTGAGAGAGAGACAGAGGGCAAGCAGGGGAGAGGCAGAGAGAGACTGAGACATAGAATTCGAAGCAGACTCCAGGCTCTGAGCTGTCAAAACAGATTATGGCCTGAGCTGAAGTCAGACGCTGAACTGACTGAACCACCCAGGCACCCCCAAAACAAGTTTTGACTGGTTGTTTTCTTTGAAC
>NW_021883130.1:0-696 GCF_006229205.1 Suricata suricatta
AGAGCAGCACCAGTGACCACAGCTGGACGTGGACGCGACCCCGAGGCCGCCAGCAGTCCCCGTGCTGGGGCCGCGCCGCGCCACCAAGGGAGGCGGAATGCACGCACCCAAACGCGGATGGCGCTGCAAACGGTGGCACGTGACGGGAGCCAGTGCCAAGGGCCCCGTGCGGCAGGCGTCCGTGTGTGAAACGTCCAGAACGGTAACTCCATGGGGACAGAGAGCAGACTGCTGGCCTCCGGGGTCTGGGAGGAGGGGGACACGGAGTGACCACTCATGGGGCCGGGCTTCCTTGTGCGGCGAAGACAATGTTTCAGAACGATGGTTGTACCTCCGTGTGAACGTGCAGACGCCGTGGAAGTGCTCACTGCTGAGCGATTGGATTCACTAAGACTTTCCCCTGAGCAACCAACAAGCACACACTAGATTTAGTCTGAGATGTATCGGGACTGAACATAGTTACTACTTTTTCTCACAACTTCTGTTTTGGAATTGGCCACTGGAGCAAATGCAGAGCGCCCAGCAAGACCCGGGGCTCAGCTCCTCGGGCTTCTGGGCGCCCCCCTCCCCGGACAACCGCTAGCACGGGTCGGCTCACGACACTGGATCTGAATGCAGGTGCGAAGAACTCACAGACCATGCTGGTCACTGCACAAATCGTCCCCGGCACACGGAAGCACGCCTCTGGGACACCCC
>NW_021883131.1:0-696 GCF_006229205.1 Suricata suricatta
GCGCAGCACCCAAAACTTTATGCACTATGCACCTGGCTTATCATTCAGATGCCACTTTGAATGTCCCTTCTTCAAAGCTGTCCTTGACCTTCCACTCTAAAGGGTAAAGGAGCTCCCCAGTCGCCCATCTTACCACATCACTTTCAAACAGGCCTTGTTTACATCTGGATTAAGAAAACGTGGGGGCGCCTGGGTGGTTCAGTAGGTTAAGCATCCTACTTCAGCTCAGGTCACGATCTGGCAGTTGGTGGGTTCAAGCCCCGCACTGAGTTCTGTGTTGACAGCTCAGAGCCTGGAGCCTGCTTCAATTCTGTGTCTCCCTCTCTCAGTGCTCCTCCCCTGCTCAAGCTCTTTCTCTCTCAAAAATAAACAAACATTAAAAAAGAAAAAGGAAGAAATCCTGTCATCTGCTACAACTTAGAGTGCAATGTCCCCAAGGCCATTCTGCTAAACGAAATAAGCCAGTCCCAGAAGACAAACACCGTAGAACTCACTTGAAGTATCTAATCAAAACCAAAGATACAGAAGTAGAAAGGTGGAAACCAAGGGCTGAGGGGAGGAAGTGAAGATGGTAGCGTTTGGGGCCTGCAGAGTTTCAGTGTTGCAGGTGAAGGGTTCTATCGATCTGTTGCACGACAATGTGAATTTATCTGACAATACTGCGCTTAAAAACGGTTAAGACGATAAATGTAATGT
>NW_021883132.1:0-696 GCF_006229205.1 Suricata suricatta
GAGCCTCCTTTAATATAGCAATACTCACAGGTGCAGAGTACATAACAAGTTTTAAAAACTCACAAGAGGCAGAAAACTAGCCAAAAGCTAGCCAAAATGACAAAATAGGTGTTATTGTGTCTTTGAGCTATTGAATAGTATTCAATAGAGACTATTGGATACTGAAAATGAACAAGAGCTGAAGGGGGAGGGGGCGGGGTGAAAGGGTGTGGTGTTAATGGAGGAGGGCACTTGTGGGGAAGAGCACTGGGTGTTATATGGAAACCAATTTGACAATAAACTATAAAAAAAACTAAAAAAAAGTAACATTCTTTAAATGGTCTCTTCCATGTATTATGTAAGTGCTATCCTATTTTAAATCTTTTTATTCATAATATTCTTTGTATCTGATTATGGCCATTTCTTTTCCACTTAGAGAAGGCCCTTTAACATTTCTGGTTTAGTGGTCATAAACTCATTAACTTTGTATGGGAAACATTTTCTTTCTTTCAAATCTCAATCATAATCTTGCAGGGTAGAGCATTCTTAGTTGTAGGTTTTTTCCTTTTAGCACTTTGAATATATCATGCCACTCCCTTCTGGCCTGCAAAGTTTCTGCTAAAAAATTAACTTATAGCCTTATGTGATTTTGCTTGTAGGTAACTTTTTGATTCTGTCTTACTGCTTTAAAATTCTCTATATTTAAAAAAATTTTTT
>NW_021883133.1:0-696 GCF_006229205.1 Suricata suricatta
ACTTACTTGCAAACTGAGTGTAGCTCCATCTTTTCCCCCATGAGAAGAAAACATTATGTCAAAGGCCAGGGAGAAGGTTGGGCCATGAGGTCCTAAAGTAACCCTCGAAATTTTGAACTTCTAAGAAATTTCCAGAACTTTAGCTACAGACCCAGGGCAATATTACATAATATGAGGTAAGGAAGACATGTGGAAACTAGATCAAATCCTCCTGGAAGTTTGTGTGCAGCAGGGCCTCCTCTCTGTCCATGACTTCGGGGACTCAAGTCCCATCACCAGAAGTGTCAAGGTGAACATTTCCTCTCTTTTTCAGGTTTGGTTTCCAAAGAGTACTAGCAAAAAGGGTCCCAACTGGGTAAGCACATGTATGTGGATTGTGCATCCTAAGACTGAGGCAAGACCCTGGAAAATTACATAAAGCTTGATAGTCCCCTGTGCCCCCAACTTCGTGCAAGAAAACTCATGCTGGGAGCCGCACCAGCCTTGCTGGATGACACGGTCACAGTAAGGAAATGGTAGACGTAGCACGGCTCCTGCCACAGGTGACAGAAGCTGGCATCTCCTTCTGTTAACTGATTGCTCATGTAAAATTAAGCCTGTTGCTATTGATTAGGCCTCACAATGTTCCAAATCAGACCGATATTCCCCAGATACCTCATGGGAGGAAGCATATTCCCACCTCTAAAAAGGGGAAGT
>NW_021883134.1:0-696 GCF_006229205.1 Suricata suricatta
ACTTACTTGCAAACTGAGTGTAGCTCCATCTTTTCCCCCATGAGAAGAAAACATTATGTCAAAGGCCAGGGAGAAGGTTGGGCCATGAGGTCCTAAAGTAACCCTCGAAATTTTGAACTTCTAAGAAATTTCCAGAACTTTAGCTACAGACCCAGGGCAATATTACATAATATGAGGTAAGGAGTGCATGTGGAAACTAGATCAAATCCTCCTGGAAGTCTGTGTGCAGCAGGGCCTCCTCTCTGTCCATGACTTCGGGGACTCAAGTCCCATCACCAGAAGTGTCAAGGTGAACATTTCCTCTCTTTTTCAGGTTTGGTTTCCAAAGAGTACTAGCAAAAAGGGTCCCAACTGGGTAAGCACATGTATGTGGATTGTGCATCCTAAGACTGAGGCAAGACCCTGGAAAATTACATAAAGCTTGATAGTCCCCTGTGCCCCCAACTTCGTGCAAGAAAACTCATGCTGGGAGCCGCACCAGCCTTGCTGGATGACATGGTCACAGTAAGGAAATGGTAGACGTAGCACGGCTCCTGCCACAGGTGACAGAAGCTGGCATCTCCTTCTGTTAACTGATTGCTCATGTAAAATTAAGCCTGTTGCTATTGATTAGGCCTCACAATGTTCCAAATCAGACCGATATTCCCCAGATACCTCATGGGAGGAAGCATATTCCCACCTCTAAAAAGGGGAAGT
>NW_021883135.1:0-696 GCF_006229205.1 Suricata suricatta
TTTTTTTTTTTTTTTGCTTTAAAGAAAGCTTTATTTTTACTACATACATCCTAAGAATGTATTGTAAATGGAACAAACCTAAATAAATTTAAAACCTTTTCAAATACAAAGCAACTAAAGATAACAACTAAATTGCTAGCATATTTGAAACAGAGAACACTAAAGCTTTTTTTTTTTTAACATTTATATAGTTTGTTCTTAACCCTAAAAAAAAAAAAAAGTTCACATTTCAAGTTATAAACTTACCTCAGTAGTATATCTGAAATGGTTTTGAAACAGAAACAGACAGACCAGATAGGAGGCTCACCAACATTTGTTTTTAAGGTAGTCTGGTAGTTGCAATGTTAAGATATCAATTTTTTTCTTCTTTTTTTTTTTCTTGGCAAATAATTTACATGTCCTGTTATTTTCAATTTTGTTTTTTCTGCCTTTTAAAACTGTTTTACTTGAATATTCATTACTATTCTATTTAACTTTTTAAATGTTTGTTTATTTTTGAGAGAGAGAGAGAGAGAGAGAGAGAGAGAGAGAGAGAGAGAGAGAGAGCTCACGCAAGTGTGAGTGGGAGAGGAGCAGAGAGAGAAAGGGAGACACAGAATCTGACGCAGGCTCTAGGCTCTGAGCAGTCAGCACAAAGCCTGACGCAGGGCTCGAACACACAAACCAGGAGATTATGACCTGAGCTGAAGTTGGATA
>NW_021883136.1:0-1486 GCF_006229205.1 Suricata suricatta
TGTGTCCTCACACGTGCAGTGACCTGCTTTGGAGCACCCCACCCATCACACAGTTTATTTATGCTGCTTCCTTTCCTCCTGTTATCTATAATTTCAAACTGCTCTATGCTTCCCCCCTTGGAAATGCATTAGTAACTATGGAAACATGATGCTATTAGAATGGGCAGAGCCTAGTGACATGCACCATTGCAACATTAAGGTGGATTTATGTGACAGCCGGCAGTGTGGATATCTTCGTTGAGTAAGGTAGGTGTCAGGTATGGTGACCGCAGACATGTAGAACATGACCTCTGGTAGAAGATGTGGATTTTACACTTAAACAGAAAACAGGGCTACATCTTTACCTCGAAGAAGACAAGTTCCCAGAGGTTTGAATGGAAGGGGAAGTATTGAGAGTAAGAAGGACACTTTTAATATACTAAATAAATTAAGTTTTCCCAAAGTATGTGTGTTGTGGAAATATCAAATATCCCCTAATAGTGAGCATAGATCTGTGTTTATTTGAATGGCCCAAACTCTAAGGAAATAGGATGATTATTGCAAGCTCAGAGGGTGCAGGATGACTGCTCATTTGGCCACCTCCCCATGCTTTGTGGAAATTTCTCTCAGGGAAGGGGAAATGTCAGCGGCTGCCTTTTCTGACAAAAGTGGCCACAAGACTGGCTCCAGCCAGAATGAGCCCTGAAGCTTTCACTCGCACTGTGACCATTCCTCCCCCTGCCCCCACGTCTCCTTCACCTCTCCCCCTACCCAATTCCTCCGGCCTCTTTTACATCATTTTTCTATTTTTTAAGAAATCTTGACTATCTTAAACTTCCACAGCGTCAGTAGCAAACATTAACTCAAATCCATACATTCAAATGTAACTCAGTAGAGGTTAAGCAAATTTTGATTAATGGTAGACAAGTATGACAAGAGTATGTGTCGTATTAATTCACTGACACATTTGCTGGGTTCAATATTAAGATGGACTGGAAATAATCCAAGTGTTTGGCCAGCACTTCCTCTTTCCTCTATTTTATTGGCCACTGTGGTAGATGGAATAATGGCTCTGAAAGATATCCAAGTTCTAATCCCTAGAACCTGTGAATGTTACCTTATGTGGCAAAATGGACTGCAGGTGTGATTAAATTGAGGATCTTGAGATGGGGAGATTATGCTGGATTATCTGAGTAGGTCTTCCAGGTAATCACAAGTATCTTTACCAGAGGGTGCCAGAAAAGAGTCAGAAAGCAATCCAATGACAGAAGTGATATGAGATTTGAAGATGTTCCGCTACTGGCTTTAGGGATGGAGGACAGGGCAGAGAGCCAACCAATGAAAAAAAGCTTTAGATGTTCGAAAAAGCAAGGAGATAGATTCTCTTCTGGTGCATCCAGAAAGGACCAGCCCTGCTTGCATCTCGACAGTGAAACTGATCCGGGACCTCTGACCTCCAGAAATGCAAAAGAATAAGTTTGTTTTGTTTCAAAATAGTAAGTTTGTG
>NW_021883137.1:0-695 GCF_006229205.1 Suricata suricatta
TCAATGACAGCATCGGAATAGTTTCCTATCATAAGTCACAACACTGAGTCCGCTACAGCTAAGCTTCACCTAAGTTCCTTCGGGACACAGCCAGACAGGCATCTGATCGGTATCCTCATTAGAGGGGGCACCCTACCCTTTGTTTGTCTTTGCTTCACCGTATCATAAGAAATAAGGGATAAGAAATAAGGGATGGGCAATACAGAGTCTGTTCTACTTGTTTCAGGTTGCTGCAATTCCCGCTCCCCCCCCCCCCCCCCCCCCCCCCCCCCCCGCCCCAGAGATAGGCAGAGTTAGAGTAATGGATAGGTCAGAACTTGAAATGCTTTGAGCCATATGGAGTCTAAAGAAAGAGGACGCTATATAGATTTTCTTCCACCCTGAAAATGGAGCCAGTAATCTGTAAGAGTCACCTGTCTGAACCTCCGGAGGTAAGCTAGTTCAACATTTAAATTTTAAATGCACATGTGCTTTTCATCTGGGGTATCGAGTGGAAGGCTGGACGCAGCATTACTTCTCACCCCGGGACCGCACCGAGACATCCGTCGGCCCTTTAGTAAATCTGTGTTCCTTTGCCTTGTGGAAGTGAGGGCTTCTCCCTCATTCATTTCCCAGGTTTATGGCTATCATTGAAACCAAATATTGTTGGTCTACCTAGGGACAGAGACCTGAGGGAATGTTTCCCAGCCCCTGCC
>NW_021883138.1:0-695 GCF_006229205.1 Suricata suricatta
TGGGATCCTGACCTGAGCCAAAATCAAAAATCACATACTCAACCAGCTGAGCCACCCAGGCACCCCTACAGTCTGTGTTTTCTAGCAGGCAAGTTTGAAATATTTGAAAAATAGATATAGGTCATTGGAAAAATTCGATTTTCAATGCAGTCACACTAATGCTTTGTTAAGTATCAACACAATCTACGGTGTGGAAAAACTACAGACTCCAATCTAGTACCACTAGTTGCATGTATTCAAATCTTACAGGTTATGTAAGGTACCTATTTGTAAAGTAGATAACATTCTAAACACTATTGTGCCGGGGGAAGTCACAGCCACAGAACTGCTCAAGGCAGATCTAGACAACATATCAGATCAAGAATTTTAAAAGCTGGTCATAAGATTAATCGCTGGGGTTGAGAAAAGCATCAAAGAATCAACTGATGAGTTAAAAAAGGCTATAGGCGAGGTGAATAACAAACTGGAGGCAGCCACCTCAAGGATTGACGAGGCAGAGAGAAGAATAGGTGAATTAGAAGATATAGCAAAAGAGGAAGCTGAAAAAAAGAGAGAAAAATTGATCCAGGAGCAGGAAAGGAGAATTCGAGATCTGAGTGGTACAATCAAACGGAACAACATCCAGCTCATAGGAATTCCTGAAGAGGAAGACAGAGAGAAAGGGCCTGAAGGGATACTTGACCAAATTATAACTG
>NW_021883139.1:0-695 GCF_006229205.1 Suricata suricatta
GTTTGGTCCTTTATCCACCTTCATGTAGTCCTGCTCGAAAGTCTCTCCGAAATGCCGGACCCACCCCTGGCTCACAGTAGGTGCTCAACTAGTGCTTGGTGACTCTACGGGCCTGGATGTCCGGGAAGGAGCCTCTTCCAGAGGTGGGGACAGGGGCCGCCGTCCAAGGATGAGTCACCCAGAGGATGAGCCACTGAGAGCCTGAGTGACCACGGCGCTGACTGCACGTCCCCGGGAACGTCTCCAGGCCACATTCTTGGGATGAGTCATCTCCCAAAGCTCCTGAGGACACGTATGGATGGACTTTGGGGCCGAGGAATGTAGCAGACGCGGCTCCTGCCCTGACAACCGAGCACCGACTGTGTCCGCAAGTGCTTCCGGCTTCATCTTCCTGCCCTTTATTCTCTTCCCCCTCAGAGGGACAGCGGCCTTGCCCGTGCAGACCCGGAACGCAGCTCCCTCTGGATTCTGGGACGAAGTCAAATGGTTTCCTCTGGGTCCACACCGTGGGTCTCCTGGGTGTCGGCCCCGCTGTTTTCAGAGGAGAGGACTGACCTGCTTGGGGGCTGGGACAAGCATGTAGCTGAGGCTCATGTCCTGGGATGGCTGAAACAAATCCCCTCAACCCCAGGCTGCACGTAACAGGAGCCCACCCTCCCCCAGCTCTGCAGACCAGAAGTCTGAGGTCCAGGGAG
>NW_021883140.1:0-695 GCF_006229205.1 Suricata suricatta
GGACATTTAGGCTCTTTCCATGATTTGGCTATTGTCAAAAGTGCCACTATGAACATTGGGGTACATGTGCCCCTATGCATCAGCACTTCTGTATCCCTTGGGTAGATCCCTAGCAGTGCTATTGCTGGGTCATAGGGGAGTTCTATGGACAGTTTTGTGAGGAACCTCCACACTGTTTTCCAGAGCAGCCGCACCAGTTTCTTTTGATTTCTAGTGTTCCTTCCGTGTTCTCCTGCCTTACCTTGGCTATTACTGGTCTTGGTCTCTGCCTCGGGCAGCAAGGCACCCTACTCTGAGCTGCCTGTTTGTTGGGATTTGATGCTGTTCTCCCACAGCACGTTTACAGCCCAGAGGATTTGTCTTGATGCCGTGGGGAAGTCCAGAAGAAGTTCTGTTGCTCCTGGACGGCCTGCCACAGGCAAGCCGTGTCTCAGGCTGGAGGACCTCCGAGTGAGCTTGGCCTCAGTCATCATGCGCTGCCTCTCTGTCTCAGACGCATCACGTTATTCTTTTTAATTTTAAGTTTTCTTTCCTTCTTCAAATATTTATTTTTGAGAGACAGAGCAGGGCAGGGGCACAGAATCTGAAGCAGGCTCCAGGCTCTGAGGCAGCACAGAGCCCGATGCAGAGCTCGAACCCACAAACCAGGAGATCATGACCGGAGCCGAAGTCCGATACTTAACTGACTGAGTCAC
>NW_021883141.1:0-695 GCF_006229205.1 Suricata suricatta
TCCTCGTCAGAACAAAAGCAAAGAAATGAACAAGAGCCCTGCTCAAAGTCTAATGCTACAAAGTCTCTTCCAGATACAATCCTTGTGGGAGATTTTTTTCAAGAAACAAAAGATGGCACATTTTATTCCAACAAAAAGTCTTTAGCCTAAACCAGTTTTGTTTGTAGTTTTAACCCCTACAGTTATTGCCAAAAGTTGCCGAGGCAGCTGCCAGGCTCCACTTCCTCTAGGACTGAAAAGGGTCCCTTCCTCCTTGCGAAGGCGCCAAACAATCTGCTCAGCGGTTGGCTTTTTTTTTTTTTTTTTTTTTTTTTTTCATTTATTCATTCTTTTATTTTCTCCCAGACAGGCAGCCACTCTAATGTATTAAAAATTTTTTTTATGAATGTTTTATTTATTTTTTTTATTTTTTTTTTAACCTGCATTTTTAACTTAAAAATGTATTATTGATATTTTTACATGTGAATAGACATACATCTACTTAACAGATCTATAGGTTTTTAATTACAAACATAATAACAAAGTTAAAAATTCAAGCATTGTATAAATATAGAATGTACAAAAAATTTTTCAGAATTCACATTCTCCATGAAGTTATTGTTTGGTGTACAGTTCTTCTGTTTTTATATACACATACATATATGGGTATACATACATACTAATATTACTTCAAATTTTGTTTTTATAAAAACTAA
>NW_021883142.1:0-695 GCF_006229205.1 Suricata suricatta
AAATTTGCTGAGTTTTTGCATTTGTCTCCTTTCCACATTTAAACTTTACTTCTTCATATTAATGGTCTGCCCCCATCCCCACCCCTTTCCTCAGGCGTTCCCTTAATGTACTTATTGGGTCATCTGTTGGTGTCCCATGAGTCCCTAGACTCTAGACAATGAACAAAACCAGGACAAAGAACATGGGAACCAGGCCCCTGGCCACTGGAGGCAAAACCTAGAGTGAGAGGACAGCCTTACACTGTGCTACAGGATCTCATTGGGCTCTTGGGAGACTTTCTGGGAGCTTATTAAAATTAACAGACTTATTTGAGGCTGCTCGCATGCCTGCCAGCAAGCATTGGATCATCTGATCGCGTGGCCTGTGGCCAGTTCCCTGTTGCTGGTAATTCCAATTAGGGTCGGTAGCCCATATGGCCTTTGCCCCAGTAGGTATTGTGGGACCGGTAATATGAATCTGGTCCGTGTGATCACGAGCAGCTGTCTGGATTCAGCCGGATTCGTTTCCTTTCCTCTGAGGTTAAGGTAGAGGTCAGGATTACATGGATATCATGCCAGACGAGATCATATACTAGGGCCAAATATTGGAATTCTTTAATGTATTGTGAGGGGCCTGAGGAGAATGAGCCCAAGGGCTTTTCTATGGTCAACAGATCTTGTAGGGAAAGGGCACATGAACTCTAACAAGCCCCTCC
>NW_021883143.1:0-695 GCF_006229205.1 Suricata suricatta
TTTCCATATAACACCCAGTGCTTCTCCCCACAAGTGCCCCTCACCATGACCATCACCCCGTCCCTCCCCCCCCTCCCCCTTCAGTCCATGGTTTGTTTTCAGTATTCAGTCATCTCCCTTGATCTGTGTCCCTCACTCTTCACCGCTCTCTTTCCCCCTTCCTCTCCCCATGGTCCCCTGCCAGGTCTCTCCTGTTAGAGCTATGAATGTAAACATATGGTGTCTATCCTTCTCTGCCTGACTTATTTCACTTAGCATGACACCCTCAAGGTCCATCCACTTTCCTACAAATGGCCATATTTCATTCTTCCTCATTGCCATATAGTACTCCATTGTATATATATACCACATCTTCTTGATCCATTCATCATTTGATGGACATTTAGGCTCTTTCCATGATTTGACTATTGTAGAAAGTGCCGCTATGAACATTGGGGTACATGTGCTCCTATGCATCAGCACTTCTGTATCCCCTGGGTAAATCCCTAAGCAGTGCTATTACTGGGTCATAGGGGAGTTCTATCGAAAATGAACTACTGGGACCTCATCTAGTTAAAAAGCTTCTGCAAGGCAAAGGAAACAATCAAAAAAAACTAATAGGCAACCAACAGAATGGGAAAAGATAGTGGCAAATGGCGTATCAGATAAAGGGCTAGTATCCAAAATATACAAGGAGCTCACTAAACTCCATACAC
>NW_021883144.1:0-695 GCF_006229205.1 Suricata suricatta
CTTGGAATAATGAAATAGCACAGAGTATGTTCTCTCTGATTACAGTGTGGCATGGAGAGGCTAAAACAAAACAAACAAGATACCCAGCCTCTTTCTCAACTTGGAACACAAAGACAGAGCAAAGGGAGGCCACAGCTTCTGGCAGTGAAGACCCAGAGAAGGGAGCTTACGTTCTATATGTGAACTCTGCCCATGTCTCATGCTCACCCCTGAACCACGTGTGCACCTCATTAAGATAAAACAAAACAAACATGCAAACACCACTGCAATTTGAGCTGCTGCCCATTATAGATGAGGTGATATTTGAAAACTGAGTTTAATAGAGTCGCTTTCTTGTCCAATCAAAACATCAGCATTCTTCAGAAGATGTAGCAGTCTTCAACACAACATTCACAGAGTCCTGGACATCAATCATGTTGAAATAATCAGACAAGGATTTTAATATATCCAGGTAGTAAAGAAACTACATATGCAATCAATTTCAACAAGGGAAATCTCATTAGAGAACAGAAAATATAAAGAAATTTTGATCCTAAAAAATACAATATCTGAAAATAAGTAATTGAATTGATTTGATAGTATAGAATATATGACAGGATCAAGAGTCACTGAATCAATTAAACCGATGTAATCTGCAGATCAGAGAGAAAAAAGACGGAGAAAAATAGCCTTTGAGGGTCTGATGGATAATATCA
>NW_021883145.1:0-695 GCF_006229205.1 Suricata suricatta
TCCAGAGTTTCAGGGAAAACACCCAATTTAAAAAAGTGATGGGAGGGCAGCACCTGGGTAGCTTAGTCAGTTGAATGTCTGACTCTTGGTCAACTCAGGTCATGATCTCACAAATCATGAGATTAAGCCTTGCGACTGGCTCTGTGCTGACAGTGCAGAGCCTGATTGGCATTCTCTCCCTCTCTCTCTCTCTCTCTCTCTCTCTCTCTCTCTGTCTAGCCACCCACCCCTTCCCATCTCTCTCCTTCTCTCTCAAAATAAGTAAATAAACATGTTTTAGAAAAGGTAATGGGAGTAACATTCACTAAGGTCCATTATGTGCTAAACACTTCACAGATAATTTTTTAAGGCATTTTGCACTTTATTTTTTTATTATTTTGTTTTTATCTTTTTTTATAATAGTTTATTGTCAGATTAGTTTCCATATAATACCCAGTGCTTCTCCCCACAAGTGCCCCCCACCATGACCATCCCCCCTCCCCTCCTCCCCCTCCCCCTTCAGTCCATGGTTCGTCTCCAGTATTCAGTAGTCTCCCTTGATCTGTGTCCCTCACTCTTCCCCGCTCTCTTTCCCCCTTCCTCTCCCCATGGTCCCCTGCCAGGTCTCTCCTGTTAGACCTATGAATGAAAACATGTGGTATCTATCCTTCTCTGCCTGACTTATTTCGCTTAGCATGACACCCTCAAGGTCCATC
>NW_021883146.1:0-695 GCF_006229205.1 Suricata suricatta
ATTTCACAATAAGATGGCTTTTTGTAAAACTTAGACTTTGAGATTTTTTTAATTATTATATTTTATTTATTTACATTTTCTCCCAGTGAATCTGAGTAACATTCACAGAACATGGGTTTTCCTGGGAAATTCAGCACATTTCTCATATTTATATGTCACTACACACACACACACACACACACACACACACACACACACACATACTGGCAGAGGTGAGATGCAAAACCTTGATCAGTTGATGCCTGGATCAAAGAATTTATAAAATGGCATGAAGAGACGATCTAAATATATTTTACTCTCAAAACTTCTGCTGCATTACTATAGGTAAAACACAAAAAATATAAAATAGAATTTGGATCATATACTGTTAAGATATGATAATGTCCCCACACCCTCTACAACAACTGTAGTCTTTTGCTTTGTTCATTTTAGCCACTCTGACTGGTGTGAGGTGGTATCTCAGTGTGGTTTTGATTTGTGTTTCCCTGATGATCAGTGATGTTGAGCATCGTTTTATGTGTCTGTAGGCCATCTGGATGTCCTCTTTGGAGAAGTGTCTGTTCATATCTTCCGCCCATTTCTTCACTGGATTATTTGTTTTGTGATTGTGAAGTTTGGTGAGTTCCTTGTACATTTTCGATATTAGCCCTTTATCTGATATGTCATTTGCAACTATCTTTTCCCATTCTGTCGGT
>NW_021883147.1:0-1486 GCF_006229205.1 Suricata suricatta
AAAAAAAAAAGAAGATGAGATCTATCAAATCAAAAGACAAAGGGCAATGGAGTAGCTAGACAGACCAAAAAGTGGTAGAAAAATTTAGGAAGGGAAATGAAATTATATGTATTAAGTGCCTGATATATGCCGGGCACTATTCTTTTTTTGTTTATTTAAGTTTATTTATTTATTTTGAGAGAGAGAGACAGGGTGAGAGCGAGAGCGAGAGCGAGAGCGAGAGAGAGAGAGAGAGAGAGAGAGAGAGAGAGGGAGAGAATCCCAAGCAGGCTCCTCACTGTCAACACAAAGCTCTACACAGGGCTCAATCCCATGAACTGTGAGGTCATGACCTGAGCCAAATTCAAGAGTTGGACACTTAACCAATGGAACCACCCAAATGTCCAGTTCCAGGCACTATTCTAAGCCCTTAGCATATATTTAATTTAATAATTATATTTGAAAGACAAGAAAACTGAGGCACAGATTAGTTGGTGACTTGTCATGAGTCCTACAAGAGTGATTACAGAGGTGGAAATAGAAACTCAGGTATTTTGTCTCCAATGTGCAGATCTGTCTTAACAAATAAATGGATATACTGAACTGAGATGCATCCAGCATCCAGGATGGCCTGTGTAGATTGTCCAAAGGGTATGAAAGGGGGTAGGAGGAGAGAGGGAGAAAGAGAGAGAGAATTACCAATAATAGTGTAATCAAATAAGACTGCTTTCACTTATCTGTACAATCTAAAAAACAAAAACCAAAAAACAAAATAGAAAAAACCAAGTTGAACTCATAACAACAGAGAGTATAATGGTGGCTATTAGAGGCTAAGAGGTAAGAGAAAAGGGGAGTTATTGAACGAAGGGCACAAACTTTCAGTCATAAGCTGAACCAATTCTGCAGACCTAATAATAGTTAATAGTTAATAACAATGTATACTTAAAACTTGCTCAGAGAGTATATCTCAAATGTTATCACCCCCAAAAATAAAATGGTAATTATGGGAAATTATGGATATGTTAATTAGTTTGATTGTGATAACCATTTCACAATGTATACATATATTAAAACATCACATGGTACATCTAAAAAATATACAACTTTTATGTGTCAAAAATAAATAAGAATTAAAAAAAATACTGGGGCGCCTGGGTGGCTCAGTCAGTTAAGTGTCTGAGTTCGACTCAGGTCAAGATCTCACAGTTCCATGAGTTCAAGCCCCTCATTGGGCTTTGTGCTGACAGCTCAGAACCTGGAGCCTGCTTCAGATTCTGTGTCTCCCTCTCGCTCTGTCCACCCCCCCCTGCACTCTGTCTCTCTCTCTCTCAAAAATAATAAATAAACATTAAAAAAAAATCTTACTGAGTTTAAAGCATTGGCCTAAACAGGAGGACACATATCATTGCAAAGCATATTTTTTATTTATTACCCACAGAGAACTTCCAGTATATATAGTCAGGCAGATAAGACATAAGTGCATAAGAAGAGGACCTTGAGGGTGTCA
>NW_021883148.1:0-695 GCF_006229205.1 Suricata suricatta
TACGGTCCGGCCGCAGTGCCCCTGACGCCCTCGCAGTCATTCTCTGATGAGGTTCAGGAGAAGAGTCTTCGTTCTCGGCGCCCATCTCGAAACAGGAGCGTCTACTATAAAATAAAACCTCTTATTGTGAAATCCTATGTTTAGCAAATCAGAAATACTTTGGAAGCTCTCCAGGGCCTGTGGGCGCTCTACGCTTTGTCTGTAAATCACCACGCATGACAAGATTATATTCTCAGATGATCTACAGCCTAGTTATTTTGTTTTGGATGAAATGCTCTAGCTTGGTTTCTGAGGGAAAAGTAGGAACTCTGGGCCTCCTGTCCTGCTCTGACATCGCACAGCGCACGCACACTCTTCCTGCTTCAAGTGGGGGAAGGTGTCCTCTCTTTACGCTGCTCACGACCAGACACCATGTTTGCCAGAGCTCCCCCCTGAAGCTGGTGACAGACTAGCCTACTTCACGGGGCTTTTACATTGAAAAAGGTGTTTTAATTTGGGTTAGGTTAAGGAAGGCTCAAATTCTTTCTATTTTGAGGATTGCTTTGTCAGATGTTTTTATTTCTCCATAGAAAAATAGAAGACTACCTTTTCTCTGGAAGTTACTAATCCCTGTGTGTTTTGTATTAAAATAGCTTCTGGAGCCCCTGGGGGGGTCAGTCAGTTAAATGTCAGCTTGATTTCGGCTCAGGTCATGA
>NW_021883149.1:0-695 GCF_006229205.1 Suricata suricatta
ACGGTGGCCTGGCCCTTCATCGGCACTCAACACTATCTGAGCATCAGACAGTGCATGCTGGAGAGATGTCCTACACCTGTGAAGAGTGTGGTCAAGCCTTTGAGGACCGCTCATCGCTAGACAGACATGAGCGAAGCCATACTGGAGAGAAACCTTACAAATGTCAACAATGTGGCAAGGCCTTCACACGCCACTCAAACCTTACTCGGCATCTCAGAATCCATACTGGAGATAAGCCGTACACATGTCAACAATGTGGCCAGGCCTTCACACGCCACGCACACCTTACTCGGCATCTCAGAATCCATACTGGAGAGAAACCGTACAAATGTCAACAATGTAGCCAGGCCTTTATAGACCACTCATACCTTATTCGGCATCTCAGAATCCATACTGGAGAGAAACCGTACAAATGTCAACAATGTGACAAGGCCTTTTCAGACCCCTCAAACTTTAATGCACATCTCAGAATTCATACTAGAGAGAAACCTTAGAAATGTCAAGGATGCGGCAAGGCCTTTAGCCGGCACTCACACCTCACTGAACATCACAGAATTCATAAAAGAGAGAAACCTGAAAAAAAGTAAAAGAATGGCAGTGCCCGTAAGTGGCCCTCAGCCCTTCCTGGACATCAGAGGACTCCTCGTGGAGAGTAACCACAGAAATGTAAACAACGTGGCAGGCCCTCCCTGCTC
>NW_021883150.1:0-695 GCF_006229205.1 Suricata suricatta
GCTAGGGTTGAGCAGTCATACAGATTTAACTACATTCTTTACAATTTATGTTTTTTCTCCAGTATGAATTCTGTGATTTAGAATGAAGCCTCAGCTCTAATTAACATGCTCTCCAAATTCTGTATATTTGCAACATCTTCCTTAGTGTTCCTTCTCTGATCAGGAGTCAGGGTGTAGCAGTTCTTAGAAGACTTGCCACATGCTGTCGTATTCAGTGGTTATTCTCCAAGATCAAGTTCCCAATGTGAAGCAAGGCATGAACAGTCCACAAAACCTTTCTCACATTCTTCAAATTTGGAAGAGTTGCTCCAGGATGAATTCTGTGATACTGAGTAAAGGTTGAAAAGTGAGTAAAGATCTTACTGCATTTTTTTTACATTGGGGAGGTTTTCATCTGCTATGAATTCTGTGACGTCAAGTAAAGTGTAAAGGTCACGTAAAGATCTAGCCATATTCTAACATTTGTAGAGTTTCAATCTAGTATGAATTCTGCGACGTTGAATAAGGTGAGTGTTAGATAAATGCTTTAGCACATTACTCACACTGCTAACGTTTCTCTCCAGAATGGATTCTTTTATGTCCCATAAAGTGTGCGTGCTTGATAAAGGTCTTGCCACATGTGTTACATTGGTAGGGTTTCTCTCTAGTATGGATTTGGTGATGTTTGGTAAGGGTTGAGTACTGAGTATAGGATT
>NW_021883151.1:0-695 GCF_006229205.1 Suricata suricatta
CCCGTCACTCATAGTCAATGGCAGATCCACCAGGAAAGGAAAGTCTTCACATTCCACAAACTCGACGGTGGAGGCAGGTTGTACTCTCCTATTCCCGCCAGAGGAAAAGCCGTTTCCATGTCTTTCCCAGGCAACAGGTCAACCACTGAAAACCCACATTCCTTCAAACGACCATTTTATTACAAAGAACTTTAGCTTATAAGCAACTTCTCAACTCATCCCTTGTGTCCAGAAAAGCAGGCCTTCTTCTGTATTCCCTGGACTCAGCTATGGTTTTGCCTAACCAGTTTGGCACTAATTCCAAATCCTGTTTTTCCAGAATGAACCCATGTTTTGGCAGTAAAATAACCGGCAGTGCTTATTTAGAAGTTTAAATGTAACAAGATTCACTCATGTAGGATGAATAAATATGGGATTTCTATTGTACAGCACAGTGACTGTTTTCTGCACTTGAAATTTGCTGGAAGAAAGCATCTCAAGCATGCTCCCCCGCCCCCACACACACTAATCTTAACTGAGTTGGGTGAGGCACTTGTTCATGAGTTTGATTGAGGTAATGATTTTGTAGGCAGATAAGCTTAGGGGTCCTTGGAATAGGGGAGAGAAGACTAGATTTCTAAACATAAGAGAAGTCACGTTAGTCATTTCTGAATGATGCCTGCTACTTATCCTAGCACCTGTTTTGAGAACTTCCT
>NW_021883152.1:0-695 GCF_006229205.1 Suricata suricatta
GATCCATTTTGCAATCCAGTCATTTAAAGTATTCTTTACACGCTCTGCCATCACCCTAAACTGAGTTTTTATCGTATTTCTCGGGAATACTGCGACCTGTTATACATTTGTTCCCATCTATTTTTGCACGCATACAAATTTTCTAAGATTTTTAAACTGACCTTTTAAAAGTTCAGCTCTGATTAAATTACATTTCTGATTAAAGGTTTTTTTTTTTTTTCCCCCCAGTAAATGTTTACTGTCTTCAGGTTGGAATCCAAAAGTCATGATTCTCTAGGATGGCTTTGAAGTGAACTCTGATACCTACAGCTCTGGCACCACCTTCTATCACTTTCTCCTTCATTTCTTTGTTTCAGTGATTCTGATCTTTCTTTAGTTCCCCAGATGTGTTAAAATATCTCTAGAGCATGTTTAAATATTTTGCTGCTACTTTATCAAAAAAGTTTGAGACAATGGGGCTTATTGAATACTTGCACACTTCTCATTAAATCCATGAGCTCATGTCTGCATGATTGATTGATTTACCCATAGCATCTAGAAAGTGTGACATAAGGCACAATTTCCTTTTTTAAAAAAATGTTTTTGATGTTTATTTTTAAGAGAGAGAGAGATACAGAGAAAGAGAGAGAGAGAATAGAAACAGGAAAGGGGCAGAGAGAGTGGGAGACACAGAATCCGAAGCAGGCTCCAGGTTC
>NW_021883153.1:0-695 GCF_006229205.1 Suricata suricatta
AAAAAAAAAAAAAAAAAAAAAGATAAGCGTAGAAGTCAAGTGTGTGGCAAACCCTTTGCCTTCCCCGTTCCTGTCTGCGTCCAGTGTGTAAATCCCGGACAGCAGAGGTGGGGTTTTCTCTTGTTCCTGTGGGCGGGCTCCACGGTTGGGGGCTGTGACCCGAAAGGCCATTGGGGGTCAGAAGGTCTGCATCGCAGGGTGCCTGGGTGGCTCAGTCGCTTAAGCGGCCGACTTCGGCTCAGGTCATGATCTCACGGTTTGTGGGTTTGAGCCCCGTGTCGGGCTCTGTGCTGACAGCTCAGAGCCTGGAGCTGCTTCGGATTCTGTGTCTCCCTCTCTCTCTCTGCCCCTCCGCTGCTCATGCTCTGTGTCTCTCTCTCAAAAATAAAATAATTTAAAAAAACGATTAAAAAATAAAAAGGTCTGCACCGTGGCGAGCCACACCACCCCTCGGTGGACCGCCCTGCCCTGCGCCTGGCGCAGCAGAATTGCCGGGAGGCCACGCTGCAGGTCCTGGCGGTGGTCGTGACAAACCCCCAGAACGCTGCCTGGCAGTTCTGTTACCTTGAGGACAAGAGAAAGCCCCCGACAGGCCTTTGGGGACTGGCTGTCGTCACGGCAGCAGTGACTTCACACCGCTCAGGCTCCAACGGCACAGTCTGCAGAATGGTTTGCTTCAGGATCATAAACTTGAA
>NW_021883154.1:0-695 GCF_006229205.1 Suricata suricatta
CACCAGCTGCTGCCCGGGGCCCTTCCCCCACAGCTTCCTCTGTGATGAATCAGGGACAATCAGAGAGCAGCCCCCCAGGTGGTCCTGGTTCACTTGGGAAACCTATGGCGGTGCTCGGGACTGAGTGCTCAGTAACCAGTCCATTCCATGGTTTGTTCATCCACACTCCCTGTGAGGGGGATTTGTGGCCTCAGGATCCCAGGGTGGTCCTGCCCAAGGTCATCAAGGGAGAGGGGAAGATCCTGACAGGCTGGGTGGGGTCGACCCCCAAAGTGGCACTTGCGGGAACCACAGCCCCTGGTGTGTGAGGCCGCGGTCCCTGGGCCCAGCAGGTAGGGGTCCTGGGACGATGGGTCTTGTCCAGGCAGATGGAGGTAGAGGACGGGCCAGTGTCCTGTTTCAGCATCTCCTGGCCTGAGGGGCCGAGGGTTTGGCCCCAACAGGGGCACCACGTTCAGGGATTGACGTCCCCCGGGCTCCCCAGTGTCCTGCACATGCAGCTGGCTGCCTTGACCCCTGCACTCACCCAAACCCTCACGTGTGATTCCTTTCCTGGGTCCCCGATCCCTGTTCGGGATACTTTCTCCTAGATGTCCCTCAGCTGCCCGGCGTCCCCTCTGGTCCGAGGACAGATGTGCTCCAAAGGCCTTTCTTTGTCCCTCTCCTGGGCCCTACCTCTCCTAAATAGCACTGGT
>NW_021883155.1:0-695 GCF_006229205.1 Suricata suricatta
CAAAGTACAGAGAAGAAGAGCTCCATCCAGCTCTTCCACTCAGGCCCCAGGCTGCACCACCCGGTCTCAGGAGCGGAGGGCCGGGTGGTCCCAGGTCTCGAGGGAGACGTGAGTTCTCCCTGGTCTCCACCCGGCGCCTCCACATCACTGACTCCATCGAAACTCTGGCATCTGTTTTTGAAGAAAGGGTTTCTCCTCATTTTCTGTTCCGAACATACACGTTGACCCACGCTCCCAGCTGGCAGCCCCAGGAAGAAAGCTCTGGGGGTAGCCTCTGTCATCTGACTATTACCATGAATGAGGTTGTAAATTACTCAACAAAGCCACTTATTAACTGGCCTTCATTTCTTCCAGAAATGTCAGGAGAAATGACATTTTTCAGAGCTTAAAATGCATTCCCTGCGCGAAACACAGGGCCACATAAGAAGGATTCCCTCTAGGCCAGATGAGGATGACCCGGGGCAGACAGATTTCTCTGGCGGCCCCCACTTCCTTGGTGGCAGTCTGTTCCCAGGGGACGGGAGAGGAGCCGTGCCCCAGCTTATAGCCCCGTCCTGTCACTGTTCGCTGCCAGAACTTGGACAAGTCAACACCCTGAGCCTTGTCCATATAGTGCATTCAAATCTACCCCATCTGGCCTTTGCAAAGAATTCCTTGTAAAATGCAATGTGCTGCCATGATACATTCCTTTTCAG
>NW_021883156.1:0-695 GCF_006229205.1 Suricata suricatta
CTGCTCTTATGAAATGTTTGTAACACATTTGAAAACATTTAAAACTACTCTGGAGGCCAAAGAAAACATTTGTGCAGGCTATTTTCAATGTGCAGAGCACCGTTTATAATTTCTGCCTTTCGAGACGCAGAGAGTGGAAAGATAAAGTACTACATGGATGCCAGGCTAAAACGCTTGGCCTTTTCTCTTTCAGAAAACACAGGACCCTGGGAAAATGCTGGCCAAAACCCCTTCTGTTTCTAATAGCCCCCAAAAGGAGAAATAGTGGGAAATCACTTTGTCGGCTATAATTTTTGTCAATGTAAGTTTCCCCTACTTATCTCTTTAAAGGGTTTTGCCCAAGAAATCAACTTCCCTTATCACTGCGATCATGATCTCTGCTTTGTTTATTTGTCGAGGCATGTCCCTAATCTTAGTCAAGTCCCTACCCTTAGTTTACATGTTTTAGTTTTGTTCGTGGCTCTGTGCTGTAATAGCTTTGTCTATAAATGGAAAGGCTTAATTAAGTTAGATAATATTTAAGGTCCCTTTCAGTTCTAACATTCTAAGAGTCTATGATTCTCTACAGAAAAAATTCAGTGAACTCTTCATTGATGTGCACTAAAACTATGATATACATTTTTAAATCTAGCAGTTGTACAGTTTCCAAAAGACATTCTTAATTTCATTTACTCTTTTATCAGTGACCCCCCCCC
>NW_021883157.1:0-695 GCF_006229205.1 Suricata suricatta
GCAGCGATGTCTTAAAATAAGACAACGAAGTTGGCCACATCGACGGACTCTTCCATCCAAGAATGACCTGTCCTGTAGGCGACGCTGTCTGGTAGCGTTTTACCCACGGACTCCTTTCAGAACTCTCTCAGCCTGTTACAGCTTCCGCCCGAGTCCACGACAGTCACTCCAGGAATGACTGTTGTCACCTCCCCCGTCTTCCTGGCGTCTCCACCAGGCTCCAGCAGAAGCCACTTTCTTTGCTTCTCCTTAAGAAGTAACTCATCAGGGGCACCTGGGGGCTCAGTCGGTTAAGCCTCTGACTTCAGCTCAGGTCATGATCTCGCAGTTGGTGGGTTCAAGTCCCACGCTGGGCTCTGTGCTGACAGCTCAGAGCCTGGAGCTGCTTCGGATTCTGTGTCTCGCTCTCTCTGCCCCTCCCCTGCTCATGCTCTGTCTCTCAAAAATAAATAAACGTTAAAAAAAATATATCTCGTCGACCGTTCCGGTCTCACGTGAGGTGTGGCCATCCCGTCCCACCTCCGGCCCTGCCTCTGGGTCTCCTTGCTGCTTCCGCCACAGCTGCACCGACCGCCTCCCCTGGGGCCTCGGGCCCCTCACGGTCTTCCGTGACGTTGGGTCCCCGTCTTCCAAACTCCTGCCCCCGTTGCTAGCTGACCTCTTCCCACGAATCACAAACGTTCTCGGGGTGTCTG
>NW_021883158.1:0-1486 GCF_006229205.1 Suricata suricatta
AATGTCTCAGGGACCTTAAAGCTTTGCCTTGCTATTTTGTCAATCAGAACAACCAGCTATTTGAAGAATTTGTATTAATACCTGGAACTATTCTCTTGAGTTCCTCAAATATCCACTATATTTTTGAGAAAGTAAGGATCAGTTATCAATGACTACCTTTGTTCTTCTGCCTTTTTAAAAAAAAAGTATTATCACGTGAAGAGGATTCATGGTAGCTATGTATACACATCACTGCAGCAGAATTGGATGGGAACAGATTTACGCCCACACTAATTCACTCTTGCCCTGCAGTTAACCCTGACACTGGTGAAACTGGCATGTCTTTGGACTAAAGTTGCCAGATAGAGCAAATTAAAAAACAGGACATCCAGTTAAATTTGAATTTGAATTTTAAATTTAAATTTAACCATGTATTCTGTATTTTATCTGGCAACTCTACTTTGGAGCTAATGGGGAGTGTCTATTTCTTATAGACATACTTGTCATATTTATATAGAAAGTAACCTAAACTGGTAACTGAATATTCAATTCAACTCATGAAACAATTACTGGGCAGGCACTTCCTTTTTATGAACTATTGTGTTAGGCTATGGGGGAAATCAAACATGATTAAAATATCGTCACTGTTTCTTGCATGCTTATAATCTAAAGGGAAAAGCATTTGTGTAAATAACCATCAATAATACAAGGCAGAAGAAAATGTGCCAAATAGATTGTGTATTAAGAGTACAGAGGGAGGGGGGCACCTGGGCAGCTTAGTTGGTGGAGCGTCCAACTTCAGCTCAGGTCATCATCTTATGGTTTGTGGTTTCAGGCTCTCTGCTGTCAGCACAGAGTCTGCTTCAGACCTTCTGTCCCCTGCCTCTCTGCCCCTCCCTGCTAATGCTCTCTCTCTCTCTCTCTCTCTCTCAAAAGTCAATTAACATAAAAAAAAGTCTACAGAGGAAGGAGTGATTAAATTTGATGGAAAGGGTCTGGGTAGAACTTTGAAGAATATGCAGCATCTTTGTCAACAGAAAAGGGAGAGAAGGTACCTCAGGCTCAGGGAATAGTTAACATGAGCAAAAGCTTGGAGGGATGATTACTCACAGTCCATATTTGAGAAATGGGGAAGAGACGAGTGCTGGGAGCACAGAATATGCAGAGAAATGAGGTGGAGTTGATGCTCAAAAAGGTAGGTTAGGGCTGGATGGAGGATGGTTTTGGATGTTATGCTAATAGTTAACACTTACTTTCATAAGCAACAATATGGAGGTGGAGGAAGAGACTATTTTTTAAATTTTTTTAAATTTTTTGAGTCTAAAGTATTCTAAAATGAAAGAGCATAATCCATCCTGTGTTTCAGATGATACATCTGTAGCAATGTAATGAGGGATGGGTGAGGCAAGAGTTTAGAGGCAGGGAGTTTTATAGCTTAGCAGGATGACTGCAATTATTGCCAAATTGGGAATTATACTCATGACATTGGGAAAAACTAGCCACTTTC
>NW_021883159.1:0-695 GCF_006229205.1 Suricata suricatta
TGAAATAGAAGAGCAAAAACAAAGAAAGTGAAAATATAACAAGAACTCAAAGAAGCAAAAATAACTCCAAGGTGAATAAATAATAAAACTGACAAACTTCTAGCAATACTGACAAAGACTAAAGATAAACATTACCAGTATCAGGAATGCCACTAGAGATCCTGAAAACATCAGTAGGAAAATGAGGGAATACTCTGAACAACTCAAAACTCACAAATTTGCCAGTATAGATAAAATACACTCACTCCTAAAGCCATTTTGACGAATAAGAATACCTTGGGAGGCATTGCTGTGCCTGACTGAAGATTTATTATATAGTGATGTCAATCAAGGTTGGGGTTTGTGGAAGGATAGAGTAATTGAAGGGAAAAAGTTGACGGAAGCACAGCCAACAGATTTTGAACAGAATTGTAAAAGCAATTCATTGGAATAGGATGATCTTATACACAAATGGTGCTAGAGCAGCTGCATACTCATAGACCAGAAAAGAACAAAACGAATTAAATCTCATACTTGATTAAACAGTTACTTCGAATTGAATCCAATACTTAAGTATAAATGGTAAAACTGGACGAATCTTGGAATAAAACACAGGAGAAGGTCTTTGGGATCCCGAGCTTACTGACGAGCTCTTAGTTATGCCATGAAAAGTGTAATTCATAACAGCGTTTAAAACTGATAAATTTAGCTTCATC
>NW_021883160.1:0-695 GCF_006229205.1 Suricata suricatta
GCCCCACACTAGGTATAGAGATGGCTTAAAAAATAAAATCTTAAAAAAAAAAGTTTTGAGATGAAGACTTTAACAATTAGCATTTAGAAAAATAGCAAATACATTCTTTTCTATAGAATTAGAATCTTGACAAATCTTTAAAGGAACTTTGCTACGTGAGCATATAAGGAACCTGTGACATTGTGAAAGGGTTATTGGCGACCCTTTGTGGAGTGAGCCCCCTTGGTGCTTTTTTGCCTCTCTATTCATTCCACGGAGTTAACTGAGTACCAGTCAACTTAGAAAACTAGTGTAACACACTTTAGTGTTCACTTGGCTTATATTTATTGTTTTAAAAGTAACTGATCATTTTTAAAGAATAGTGAAACACACCCTTTTTGCCATTTTTCTCTGTTACTGTTCCTTTTTGAAGTTTGCTGGGAATACATCAGCACCAGCAGTTGCTCTGGTTCTGACTCCTTAGACCAAGACACAGGAAATCATGTACAATTCAGCTCTTTAAAAGAACACGACTGATAGACAAATAGTTACATAGAACAGACTACAGAGTCCAGAAATGGACCCACACGTATATGGCCAACTGATGTTTCAACAAAAGTGCCAGAGTCATTCCATGGAGAAAGATGAGTCTTCATCCTCCTGTGACGCTGGATTAACTGGATCTCCTGGGGGAGGGTTGAAACACCCGTGCTCTC
>NW_021883161.1:0-695 GCF_006229205.1 Suricata suricatta
CTTCAGGTTGTATATTTAGGTGAGAAGTAAAAGTCCCTCCAAGCCCCCACACTCTATTCCCATTCGATGTATTTGCATTTCAATGTCAGGAAGTAGTTAGATAAATTTTTGTTATGATGGTGGAGGTGGTGGTGGTGGTAGTTGTGAGTTTATTTTATTTACATTTTTCTTCTGAGGTATTAATTGGTGCAGTGACAAAAGCTTGCCGTTAGATGGTTTTATGTGTAAATTTATATATAAATCTAGCCACTCCACGACTGTGAAACCTGAGTTGCTTTTTCCTCCTTGAGACTCAGTTGCTTCACCTATAAAATGGGAATAACAAAATCCATTTTACATTCACCTTGCCAGAATGTCATGAGAAACAGGAAGACATAGATTTATCTCAAGACAGAACTCAAGTTTATTTTTGGCTGATCATGACAGCGCTGGGAATTTACAAAACCATGTGAGTATTTCCTCAGAACTCTTCTGAAACACCTCAGTGGGAGGTGGGAGCTGTGTGGCTGCCTCTCATAAGGTCCTGACTTGTGTCTCCTTCCTTCCGTGGGTCTTGTTCCGCCAGATATCTAAGGGTTCTGACTGCGCTTGAAAGTATTACTTCACATAACAACCACTTGAGGCTACATAATTCTTTACAGTGGAACACCTGTAGGCAAAGGAACCTCCCCCTTGCACGTGTTGATCACATTTTA
>NW_021883162.1:0-695 GCF_006229205.1 Suricata suricatta
TGGATGAATGCATGAACTGATGAGTGAAATCCAGTGTTGCCTGGCATCTTCCTTATGGGGCCTGCATGTTGAGTCTGCCCCTGATTCCAGGGTCTCGGGGCTATACCCATACCCTGGATGCCATGGAGGCCTCCCTGACTGAGGGGATCTCTGGCTGGGACAGCCTGTCCCTGGAGGCAGCCTTCTCCTCTAGAAGTTGAAAGTCAGCATGCAAGGCATCCTGAGGCATGTTCCTCAGGCTCTCGGAGGGTCCCAGCAGGATGGACCCCAGTTGTCCATAGTTGAGATCTGCTTCTCCCCCACCACCTTGACAGCTGGCTCCCAGTGCAGGACGTCCTCCTCTGCTCAGCCCTTTCCCCCCAGGATTTCGGCCTGGGAGGAAGGAAGGGTATCACTTGGGATATGGGTCACTGGGAGCCTACCGCTGCTGCAGGCCAGGGCTCCAACACCCAGGGAGACCCCTGATACAATAAGGAGCAAGCAGGGGAGCAAGCTGTGAGACACGGAGAAGAGAGTGCCAGGCCTCCTGTGCCCACCCATCCCCACACACTCATCCCGGTGGGGCCCTGACACTTGCAGCCAAGTGACCTGACTTACACGAAAGACACAAGAACAGTAACTATCTGCCTCATGTCAATATCTGGTAGGATTACGTGCCAGCCGTGCATCTCATGCTAATGCCTATTCACTCACTG
>NW_021883163.1:0-695 GCF_006229205.1 Suricata suricatta
AGCACCCCAACCACACTAAGACAATATACAAAGAAGTCTTAAAAGTTAACAATAGAGGAGTTAAGATGGTGGAGCAGCATGGAGACCCTGAGCTTGTCTCATTCCTGAAATGCAACTAGATCAGCACCAAACCATTTTGAACACCTAGGAAACTGATCCGAGGATTAATGTAACAATCTGAATAACTTAAGCCATGGAACTCAGCAGATACATGGTAAGGAGAGGTGAAATGGGGGAGAGAAAAGCCACAGAGTATAGGGAGCTGTTTTTGCAGAGAAAGGACAGAGAGAAAAAGAGAAAGGTGGAGAGTGTGGCACATCAGGATCATGCAAGGAAAGAACTCCCCCTGAAAGTAGCTGGAGAGAGAGAGACAGAGACAGAGAGACAGACAGAGAAATGGAGAGAGAGAAAAAACACTCTCAGGGGACTGGACAAAAAAAATGTTATCTGAAACCATTGACAGTGAGAAAGAAGAGGGCTTTGATACCATCAAGATTCTATAAACAGTGGGGCACAGAGTTTGAAGTTTTGGAGGTCAGTGTCTGGCAGTGTACTGGTGAGGAAGTAGGGTGAATCTCAAGAAGTAGGCAGCATGTCTGAAGGGTTCGTGTGCCACATGAAAAGAAGTGATTCCCCTGCTTGGTGTGCATTTGATAGAGGCCATATGGCCTCCCCACAGGCAAAAGTCCCAGCAG
>NW_021883164.1:0-695 GCF_006229205.1 Suricata suricatta
AGTGTACATTGATAGATGAAAGGTAAAGAAGATGTCATATATTGTAATGGAATACTGCTCAGCCATACAAAAGGATGAGATCTTGCCATTTGTAACAATATAGATGGATCTAGAGGGCATTTTGCTAAATATAATAAGTCAGACAGGGAAAGGCAAACACCATATGTTTTTACTTATATGTGGAATCTCAAAAATAAAATAAAGTGATGAACAAACAAGTAAAACAGAAAGAGATCCATAAGGAAAGAACAAACTGATGGTTGCTAGAAGGAGGGGGTTGAGGAATGGGCAAAATGTGTGAAGGAGGGTGGGACGTACAGACTTTCAAGTGTGGAATAAGTCACAGAAGTTACAGCACCAGGAATATAGTCAGTGCTATCTTAATCCCTCTGTATGGCGACAGGTGGCAGCTACACTGTGGTGAGCACAGCATAATGTATAGACTTGTTGAAATGTTATGTTGTACAACTGCAACTAATGTAACATTGTGTGTCATGTACATTTCAATAAAAAACGTTTTATACTCTAATGACTAAAGTAATACTATTTTAATCAACTTATTTTAAATATTTCCTTTCTTTTATTGATATAAAAATGTTTCTTTTTAAAAGTTACATGAATCATGAAGTAAATATCTATAGCACCATTGTTTTTCCATACTATCTGTAGTGTCTGTCCAAGTCTTCCCATTCAGA
>NW_021883165.1:0-695 GCF_006229205.1 Suricata suricatta
AGTCCCCCTGCACCTGTGCCAGCTGCACCCAAGCTTTAAGCTCCTCATCCACACATGAGCATCTATAGATGGGGGAGGCCAGCGCCTCGGACCTATGCTTCCCAGTGAGTCTACAGTCTCCCCGGCCAGTGCTTTTTTGTGTCCATAGAAAAGTCACCAAGCCCAGCAAATAAAAAAATAAGAAAAATATATGCCTAATACATACAATTGCCACTACTGTGATAGACTGTACAAATGTATTTCCTTCTAGAAATAAAACAAATACTGTCTGGAGTTTGGGAAAAGATGATTTCTATGGACTATTTCATCTTCTTGGTCAGGGGTTGGTTCTGAATGATTCTCTTTCAGGGTTTCTCAAATTGTATCCGAGAGGTGTGAATGCCATCATATCAGTTGCCTCTGGTTGCCAGAACAAAGTAGCATAAACTGGGTGGCTTAACCCAACTGAAACGTATGGTCTCCATCCTGGAGGACAGAAGCTCCAAGTCAAGGTGTCAACAAGGCTGTGCTCCCTCTGCAGACTCTGGAGAAGGGTCTTCTCTTCTAGCTTGAAGTGTCCTTTGGCGTCCCTTGGCTTGTAGATGCGTCATTCTGATCTCTGCTTGTGTCATCACAAGCCCCGTCTCTTTCCCTCTTCTTACAAGATCTCTAGTCCTACAGGATGAACAGCCCATCCTACTCCATTATGACCCCAT
>NW_021883166.1:0-695 GCF_006229205.1 Suricata suricatta
ATGCAGCAGAAATAAATTAAGAAAACAATCCCATTACGATTGCACCAAAAATAGCAAGATACCTAGGAATAAACCTAAACAAAGAGGTGAAAGACTTGTACTCTGAAAAGTATAAAACACTAATGAAAGAAACTGAAAATGACACAAAGAAATGAAAAGACATTTCATGCTCGTGGATTGGAAAAACAAATATTGTTAAAATGTCCATGCTACCTAATACAAGCTATATATTTAATGTAATCCCCATCAAAATACCAATAGCAATTCTCACAGAGCTAAGACAAATAATCTAAAATTTGTGTGGAATCACAAAAGACCAAGAATAGCCAAAGTAATCTCGAAAAAGAAAACCAAACTGGAGGCATCTCAATTCTAAACGTCAACTTTTATTACAAAGCTGTAACAATCAAAACTGTATGGTCCTGGCACAAAAAAACAGAAAAAGACATAGGTCAATGAAACAGAATACAAACCGGGAAACAAATCCTCAACGATACAGTCAATCATCTACAAAGCAGGAAAGAAGAAAATGGAAAAAAGACAGCCTCTTCAATAAATAGTGTTGGGAAAACTGAACAGCAACATGCAGAAGAATAAAAATGGACCACTTTCTTATACTATACACAAAAATAAGTTCAAAATGGACCTAATTGTGAGACAGGAAACCATATAACTCATAGAGGAAAACACAGCAA
>NW_021883167.1:0-695 GCF_006229205.1 Suricata suricatta
CCTCTCCATAGAAACTTTAGAGTCAGTTTCTTGATATCTACAATATAACTTGCTGGAATTTTGAGTGGGATTGTGTTGAATCTATAGATCAAGTAGGAAAGAACAGACATATTGACAATATTGAGTCTTTCTATCTCTGAACGTGGAAGCTCTCTTCATTTATTTAATTCTTGTTTGATTTCTTTTGTTTTACAGTTTTCCCCATATAAATACTGTACATATTTTATTAGGTTTATCCCTCAATATTTCATTTTTTTACAAGCTAATATAAATGGTATTGTTTTTAATTTCAAATGCCACTTGTTCATTGCTGGTATATAGGAAGTAATTGACTGTTGCATATTACCTTGTATCCTAAAAACCTGCTATAATCACTTATCAGTTCTAGAGTTTTATGTAGATTCTTTCAGATTTTCTACATCGGTAATCATGTCAATTGTAAACAAAGACAGTTTTATTTCTTCCTTGTCAATAACTATACCTTTTATTTTATTTTGTATTATTCCATTAGCTAGGACTTCCAGTCGATATTGAAAAGGAATGGTGAGAGAGGACATCCTTGCCTTGTGCCTGATCTTAGCAAGAAAGCTTCCAGTTTCTCTTTATTAAGTATGTTGTTACCTGTATTTGTTGTAAATGTTCTTTATCAAGCTGATGAAGTTCTCTTCTATTCCTAGTTTCCTAAGAGTTTTTTT
>NW_021883168.1:0-695 GCF_006229205.1 Suricata suricatta
ATGCAAAATGTAGGATTCAGTTTTCTGTGTCTGGTTTCTTCTGCTCGATGTTATATAGAGTTCATGCATGATTTTATTTTTAATCTGTGTGTGTGTGTGTGCGTGCGCGCACGTGGGTGACTTCCTTCATTCCACAAATACTAAGTATCTACCACAGTTAGACACTATGCTAGGTACGGGGGAAGTGATGGCAATGATGCAGACAAGACCTCTGCTCTCCTAGAACTTATATAACTTCTGGCTCTGAAAACGAACTTCTGAGATTTCAGAAGTCATTGCTTTTCAGGGAGACAACACAATACCTCAAAGATATCCATTTATGTAGAAGTTATCAGGATGGTCAGGCTAAAGTGTGTTCCAGTGAATTCCTGCATGTTCATCTATGGGGTCTCTGAGCATCATTTACTCACTAAATAAGAGAGAGAGAGGCTTGCAGAATAAAAATCTCAGTTGCCTTTTCCAAGTGGCGTTCCAGGGCAGCTCCTTGACTGAGGAACTATAGCATGCTGAAAGGCAAGACTCTGAGGAAGGAAGCTGTCTATATCTTTGAAATGCTATTTCAAACACGCTTGTTTTGCAGAAAAATTCATAGAGAGGAACGGCCACACAATGGGGTTTTTCTTTTACTTTTAAGTTATAGTTTCTGCCCCGTTCTCAGTTTAAGAAATGGGTTGGGAGAAATACTTCTAATAGTC
>NW_021883169.1:0-1486 GCF_006229205.1 Suricata suricatta
CTCTGTCCAGGATTTGAACGTCCTGCACCTTAGTCCGAGGACTCTCAAGTGCCTTTATGAGGGAAGAACTTTGAAAAACAGAACAGACTCCATCACTCTTGATTTTGAGAAGCGGTTCATTCTGTTTGAGAATGAGTTTTATTCCACAAGCCTTAACAAGTGTCACAGACCTTCGGCTTTGGGGAGGGGCCAGAACAGCCCGGCTCCGAGAATCTGGGCCCAGGAAGTGCGGATCTGCACAGTCCGGGAGGGAAGCGTAGATCTGAGTGATCCAGAGGGAGGCGTGGATCTGTGCCCACAGGCGTCCAGGTGAAGTGTCGCCGACATTTCCCCAAGGACGGCACCCCTCAGTCTTCCTGCCTGTTGAAACCCTTAGTGACAGAGAAGACTGTGTTGCATCTGTTGTGACAGCTCCTCCCCGCTTCCCCCTGCAGGCATGACACGTCCCTCCCGCCAGCACGAGGGACGGGCGGTTTGGGGTCTTGAGGGAAATGGATCAGGGCTTGTTCAGGTCCTCGGCCGGGACACGCGGGGCAGCACCGGGCCGGGTGCTCGTCAGGACACTGCGGGCCCCTCACACGCGGCCGTTCCGACCTGTGACCCGTGTGGCAAGGAGACACGGGGTGGGGATGGTGGCGAGCTGACGGCCACCCCACAACACGGGAACGCTCTCTGTCCCTTCGAGCTGGTCACATGTGGCTGTACAAAGCACCGTAGATACAAGTACACACCCTGTTACTTAGAACTATGAACTAACAAGTCTCAGTCATTTTGAATTTCAGACTTGTTACTAGGACTTTGTGAGAGGAAAGAGGTCTTCTGAGGTTTTGGATGCCGGAGTTGGGGCCAGATGACAGCGTCTCCTTTGTCAAGAGAAACCTGGCCCTGCTCTTATTCTACCAAAATATATCTGCCATTCGACATGTCTGCTTCGCCCGCTAGGATGTGGGGGCATCCGCACCCCGTCTAAATCAACAGAGTTGAAAATGGAAACCTCACAGGAAAAACCGTGGCCCTCGGGTTTACGAGCAGGACTCCGCGAGCGCCCCAGGTTCTGCGTGCTCCCCCCACCTCCCCCCACCCCCGCCGGTGACACACGCCTTGCAGCCGACCTTTCTCACAAAATTTACTTCGGAAAAGGGATGTTAGGGCTGAGATGTCTGAAAAGCGTCGGGCCTGATGATGTTTGAGGTTGCGTTTCGTTCTGAGCTTTGGGCACTTTGGAGTTGTTTCTTGCGTATTCAGTACCAAGGGTTTGTCAGTTCCCAGCCACATGTCCACTCTGTCCCTGCGTCAGCTGGCAGCCACGAGGGGAAGCCAGGCCAGCGCCGGGCTGCCGGCAGCAGTGGGGGGGGGGGCTCAGCTGCTGGACACGTCTGGCGGCAGGTGCCCCGTGGACGCCGATGGGACGTCCAGTCGCCCGGAATAAACCTCCGGGGACGAAATACACGTTTCCCTTCAGGGAAACAACAGACAGTCCTGTGGC
>NW_021883170.1:0-695 GCF_006229205.1 Suricata suricatta
TTACTATCGACCATTCAGTATGTGTTTCCTAAGTACAAGGATATTCTCTAACATAATCACAGCTTAGTTAACAAATTCAGGAAAATTTCTCATCGATAGTACTTTCAACCAATCTTTGGGCCATATTGCCAAATCCTCAGTGGTCCCAATTATGTCTTGTCTAGCCTTTATAGTCCTTTGATTACAGGATCCAGACCATATTGCATTTAAAGATTCTATCCCCTTTGGTCTCTTCAGTCTCTCTTTCATCACTTGACATTTTTGAAGAATGTCGGCCATAATTTGGGGCTATGGTCATTCTTCTTCATTCCCGATCCCCATAATAATATGAATAGGGGATACTATTTATAACATATAAATCGTGATTGGATAGGACATACATCATTCATTTGTTTCAAGGCCTCTGATTGGATTATAAATGTGTACCTTCACAACTCCTTAGTGTCATAAAATACCAAGCAAAAGGACTATGTGGGGATGTCCTGGACTATTATAAAATCTTTACCCAAACTTCTTAGCTAAGCAAGAATCTCTAGATATTTATGTCTCATCCCAACTTCCTCCTCGCAATAAGGCAGCAAAGCTGTACCAGGAACGTTATTTCATGTTGATGATATGATAGCTTTTGTCCCTGCTCTTGTCAGTTTCATTACACTGAGACATGTGGCCCTCCTCTTTCCAATTAACTCTCTAAA
>NW_021883171.1:0-695 GCF_006229205.1 Suricata suricatta
AAAAAAAAAGAAAAGTGAAACAAATGAGCATTTTCTTGATGAACTGAAACTAGGTGTTCTCTTGATCCACTAAAATAAATAAATAAATTAACTAGTCAGTTAACTGCCACTGAATTCTCACAAAAGTCTTGTATCTTTAAAAAGACAGACACAGTAGACACTGATATGAAATAATTCTGAAACTTACTAGGAAAATTTTGAGAATTCTTTTATCTTAAGTGTAGGGAACATTCCTTGAAAGCAGTCCAATTTTTCTCCCCTGAAAGGGATTTCCTAGTTGAATTTTTCATGAGGCCATTATTTTATTCTCTGGAAGATTCTTTTATCCATATTTTTATACTGAACACATTTAAGGCAGACAGTAGAGAATAAACATTTCTTGGGGACTGAGCAAATTTTTAAACATATTTCCACATATAAATTTGGGGTCTGAAAAATTAAACCCTTCTTTCCTTTAGGGTTTGTTTGACAGGATAACCTTCTTAAAATCCTACTTAGCTTTTTGTCTGTTGGATCCCAGTCACATCATGGGACAATAACTATACAAAAATCCTTTCTAGACTTAATTCTCATTATTGCTACATTTCTTCCCTTTTTGCCCTGCGCTTGTCTTTGTCAATTTAGCTGTGGTAGTCTTTGATGGGAGAGCAACTTCTTAAGGTTTTTATTCCAGGACCAGAATCCAAAAAAAATAC
>NW_021883172.1:0-695 GCF_006229205.1 Suricata suricatta
GAAAACAGAAGTTACAATAGGCAGTGGCAAATTAATTTTGCTGTATGTGTTTCCAATATTATGTTAGCATAACCGATAAGCAACCAGAGAACCAGAGAGCTGGAAAAGCTCTCTTCAGGTAAGTGGGGCGCTGAGAACTGGTTCTTGGCAGAGTGACCTCAGGGACACACACCTAATCACTTCACAGTGTTAGTTCAAGACGTTGATGAACATTAATTCATTAGAAAAGGAACTCATTCGGAAAGAATATGCAGAAGAAAAAGATAAAAAGGGGAAGTATGATATGTGTCACAACCATCTACTTGGTCTCCTAAACTAGAACCCTCAGCATTCACATTCGACAATTAACATTTACCAATTACCAGTTTCTGTTAATTTTATCTCCTGAATACTTCTGAGGTCTGTCTTTTCTATTAACTGGTGTCTGTTTTATTAAAGGCCCTCATCACTTAGAATATTTGAAGAGTGTCTTAGCTGCCCCTCAGTCTTGACATACCCCAAGAAAAGTTGCCAAATAAGATCAGAGAGAATCAGTTATACATTTGAATTTCAGGTAAATAACAATATTTTTAGTATAAATATGTCCCATGCAATATTAGTATCATACTTACATGAATAATTATCTGTTGGCAACCTGAATTACGGATTTAACTAGCTGTCCTGTATCACTACTTGCTAAATTCTGGGGACCCTGA
>NW_021883173.1:0-695 GCF_006229205.1 Suricata suricatta
CATACTAAAATAGATAAGAGACATTTGGCATGTTGTGTCTGTAAACAGAACTTAGGAAAAGACACTGATGATTGGCCGAGCTTGCTTCTGACTCCGGGCACATATCCATCGATATCCGTGCCTTCACGTGAATGCTGCCATGTATATGCTTGACCTCACATTCTGCAACAAAGCTAAAGCTATAATAAAATCTATTCCCATTACTGTGTCCTTTACTTACAGCTTCCAAGGTTATCCTGGAAGTGAAATCCAGCTGGTAGGAGGGAAGAGAGAGGATGGAGCGCCCTCTGGGAGGTTTTCATAGGCTGTTGGATATGGAAATAGTATCTGTCATTTTCACCCACATTCTGCTGGGTGTCCCTTAGCCACAGGAGCCCAACTAAGCAAGAGGTTCTAGGGGCTGGAGCCCCACCCACGCTTCTACTTCCCAGTCAGAAAAGTGGGGAACAAACTATTTGTGGGCATCGGTGATCTTTGCTATGTGGACCCAAACCCAAACCTTCGTTTCCAGGCATTAGGTGTAAAACACCTTCTGGGGGACGTAGAGGGTGTCTGTCTGGGTTTGAAACTTAAACCTACCACTTACTAGTTAGATTACCTTTAAAAACGTATGCAAGTCTCTCTGAATATAACTTCAAGTATCTCTGCGATAGAGATAATTTACATACTTGAGAGGGGGGTTATGATAAATGCTA
>NW_021883174.1:0-695 GCF_006229205.1 Suricata suricatta
TGATTAAAGCCTGTTCCTCAATCCTAAAGGTAAGAACAGCTGAGTTTGGAGTTTATATTCTTGAGTTTTTGTAGACTTCTCCTCCCGTGTTCCCTACCCTCACTCCTCTGAGTTTTGTCCAAAGAAGGGAAAAGGCTATGAACTCCGAAGGGGGGAGGGAGAAGCTGGCCATCTCTCTTGTCACAGAGCGTTGAGACTTGTCAAATCAGAATCACCTGGAAAACTCAACCAACGCTGACTGGGCAGATGGGGGAGGGACAGGATCTACATTTATGACAGACTCCCACGTGGCGCTGATGCTGCCGGCCCAAGGACCGCACTGGCACGGCACCCGTCTGAGAGGGCACACTGGGCTTCCCCTCGGTTGATCCAGTGGATCGCCACAAAGGAAAGGGTCCAAAGTGATGTAGACAATGGAAGCCAGTTTGAAGAGAAGTATGGGCTCAGAATGATGATCTCTGCGTGGATGATTATGCCGCAGTCTTCAATAAGCACGGATTAACCTCTGTTGTCAGCAGAAGCGGGAAGACATCACGCCTGAGAAACGCGTGCGCAAGCCGTGCTGACCACGGTGGCCGTCCTCACAGAGCTTCCACACTTCCCTGCCTTCTCCAGATTTCACGAATCTGTGCATAAGACCGAACCTCGGCTCGCCTCTAGCAGGTTCTATGTTACCCGGCCCGCAGCCCCTTTCT
>NW_021883175.1:0-695 GCF_006229205.1 Suricata suricatta
AAAAAAAAAAAAAAAGAAAAATTTTTTAAAATTTGAAACTTTTTAACATGGCAATTGAAAAATTTAATTTCTTCACAGTTGGGCCCTACGCTCTACCTTTCCAGCTTCATTCCTTACGTCTGTACCTACCTCTTCTTAATATATCCCCTTTCTATGCCTGACTTCCCATCCTCCACCTTAACCACGTTAGAACATTTATGCATATCCATATATTTTTTAAAATCTGACTTAAAAGAAGCCTGTTCGGTAATGCCTTTTAAGAATTCCTCTCAGGCAGACTTCATTATCCCTTTGTTCCCATGGTGCTTTGTTCACATCTCAGTTACTACTTTGTATATTCTATTTATTTTGTATCCCCAAGAGTGAAGGTATTCCTATTGAAACCAATAACTAAAATGTTATTCTCAAAAGATGACAAAAAAAACCCCTAGTCCTGTGAAATATTTGGAAAAACCATTAAAATCCAACTTTCTATGTAAAAATATTAACTGTTTTTCTTTAGATGTCACCTTTTGTTTATAAAAGATTGACATTTTTCTCATCTCTTTAGCAAAGTGCCAGATGAAAGAAAAAGAAATCTTTAAAAATATGAGCTTATAGATACTGATGTATAGCCTACTAATATTTTGTTTTTATTCATATAAAAATAGACTCTTATAATTTTTTAAATGTCTTATTTATTTTTGAGAGAGAGA
>NW_021883176.1:0-695 GCF_006229205.1 Suricata suricatta
ATCTAACATAATTTTCTTTCTTTTTTATTTATTTATTTTTTTAAGTTTATTTACCTTCTTGTCAGGACTCTGAGATGAAGAGTCACATCTACTTTCATCTGAGCCAGCTGGGGCTCCAGTATAATTTTCAAATTATATCTATTCTTTGATTTTTTTAAAATTCAGTACCTACTCATGATTTCACTTAACCTCATGTTTGCTTTTCATTCTCTGCAGTTCAGGATCTCTCATACAAATCTCAGACTGTCTCATGCCAAATGTGAAGACTATGACAACACTGTTTCCAGAGGCCAGTCAGAAGATGAGGAAAGACTGCGAAAGTCAAGTTTCACATCAATTCATACAGGTAATTAGTCAAGCAGAAAATTCAGATGTTTTCCCCCCTTGCAAGGGAAAACTGTAGATTCTACAGTAGATTTTCAGCTTATTTCTATCTGATCAGTTCTACTTAATCTTGAAAACATACATCTAAAACTTAAAATTTGCCTGATGTATGCAATCTTTTATCACTTGACGTACAATGCAAATTTCATCTTATATTTCAATACAATTAGCCTTAATGAGCCCTTGGTGATCTCTCCTAATAGACAACATAGATAAAGCTTGTATTACCAATGACCTACTTTTGTATCAAAGAGCCAGATAAGATAGCACAAGTTGACATCCACTTCTCCAGGCTCCCTGTTTTTTTTTTT
>NW_021883177.1:0-695 GCF_006229205.1 Suricata suricatta
GATCACAATGTATTTCTTCTGGATAGAGCCATTCTAGGCTATTTTGCAGGGAGAAAAAAGCACCGCAAGTAACCAATGTTAAAATTAAACACAGAGCCCACAGTTGAAAATTCCCTGAACAAACAAAACCAGCTAGTCATATACGCAAATCTTACTTTATAAGATAAACAAGGCTAACTTAACCTAAGTCACTTCTTGCTTATGCCTCTAAAAATCATCAGCAAAATTTAAATCATTTGCCAAAATTGATATGAGGTGACCACCAACCAATTTCCCTTTGGTTAAGAAAATTCTAATATTGTAGCCAATCAGTGTAAAGAATAGACACTCATGACTTTACACTATATAAGTTGTATTTTAACAATATACCTCTGAGCCTCATTCCATATTTTAGTTTGAGCACACGTGGGTGGCAAACTGTCTTTTCGGTACCTGCACAATAACTTTAAAAAATTACTATTTCAGTGATTCACTGGTTTTACTTCTGGTTTTTTTATTTAAATGTACTTTTGACCCCAAGTAGTACTATACAAATTTGGGCCTGTAGGATATTCCCAAAGGACATCCACTGTAAGTCACTCACACAAACCCTCTTGGTCTGAAAATAGGGAGACTCCTGGGGTAATCATAGTGCCTGCTTCTTCACCCTACCTCCAGCTTTCTAAATCTCTTGCAGTCTTATCTGCTTTAGCTTA
>NW_021883178.1:0-695 GCF_006229205.1 Suricata suricatta
GAAAATTGGGACTTTAAGAATTGCCTTCACAAATTCTCTTTAAAAGACAATTCTGATCACGTAGCTGAAATTTAACTAACAATAGTTACAAGAGCAAATGTTTTGAAGGTTAATTTTGACACAGCTTGTTTTAGACTAAGTAAGTACTCTGTGATGTTTACACATTATAAAACAGTCATGTTTCTCAGGGATATAAGCCTGGGCTGCAAGATGTCATTTTGTATTTGTTGATAGAGAAATCAACACTATAATTAATTAGATCTAGTAGTGCCATCAGCTGGCTCATTTGCCCCCACAAAACTGGTTCCAAAAATCTCTCTCCTAGTCAAAGTCCTGTTCCTGTTCATTATTTCCTATCAACTGAGCAGAGATAGAAGTCAAGAGTCATTAACTTTCAACCTGTGTTCATGTCAAAATGGCAGCCAGCCTTTTGGGGGTAGTTTTCTCCCTGTGTTTTGAACTCCTTAGGAGATCACAGCTCTGTTTTAAATGCTTTATTTTCTTTGAGGCTTATAATAGCCACATGGGTTGGACTAAACACAGAGCCATATGCTATTTTACAGTTGAGGATGAAAGTCTGAGTGGCCAGTAACATGTAACTAGCAGATGGGTCCAGTGGACTTACAGAATGGATTTTGAGAATCTTTATTTTCACCCACTTCCCTCCTGGCAACATCAATTCTTTCTTCTCCCCA
>NW_021883179.1:0-695 GCF_006229205.1 Suricata suricatta
GTCTTCACAGAGAACACAATCCAGGTTGAGTATACACAATATGATACGAATGAGAACACAAACGACTCGTGTCCGACTCCAAGGTTTCCTTCTGGCTGTTGTCAGAGGGCTGACGCGCCGCTCTCCCACGGCGAGTTGGAGCATGAAGGCTGCTCACTGGACAGCTGTGCTCTGGGCTTTGGAAGAGCAGACATGTTGGAAGGCTGGTACCTCCATTGTCATCCAGTCCTGTCGTAACACGACCCTGCCCTGAGCGTGCCTCCCCACATTCTCCCTGACGGTGAGCTTCCTCAGTCCTGTGTCCACACTGGCTCCCTGGGCCACGGTTCTGATGCCTACCAATTATCCCGTTCTGCACTGGTAGTGTTTCTCAAGCCAACATTGTGTAAGGTGTTCCCTTTTTTTTTTCTTTAGTAATTTTTAACATTTATTTATGAGAGGCAGAGAGAGACAGATCATGATCAGGGGAGGTGCAGAGAGAGAGGGAGACAAACATACAGAATCCAACGCAGGCTTCAGGCTCTGAGTTGTCAGCACAGAGCCCAACACAGGGCTTGAACCCACGATCTGTGAGATCATGACCTGAGCAGAAGTTGGACGCTCAACCGACTGAGCCCCCCAGGCGCCCCTAGGTGTTCCCTTTCAAAAGAAACACAAAACAGGGATGCCTGGTGGCCTTGTCGGCTGAGTGTCTG
>NW_021883180.1:0-1486 GCF_006229205.1 Suricata suricatta
GCAGCGGTTCCCGGCTCGTGCCCAGGCGGCCACGGGGCACAGCCAGCGTGTGTCTGGGGCCTGGGGGGCCCCCGCCCCCCTACCTCCCTGTGCGGGCCTGCGCCCCCGCCGCCGGCCCCCCTCCCGAGACCGTTCTCCTGAGCCGGCGACACGCAGGCTTCCAGGGGCGCCACCGGGAACGCGTGGCACCACAGCACACGCGGGGGCTCGCTTCCCCACCTTGGGAGACAGGTTTCAGAGAACCCCCGACGGCCGTTGGAGCAGCGCTCTCCCTGAGCGTGTCAGTGACCGGGCATCTGCACTAACCACTCCCCATTCTGGGCAAACTAATACTTTCTTGTACGGTTGACTCACGTCACAGCAAGAATGAGGCTAAGAGAGTAACCTCTACAAACAGTAACTCCGTTAAAAAGTAAAAGTACTGGGGAGAAATAACACAAACCTTCACTAGACAGAGCGGCGCACGGGTGCCGCGGGAATCGGAGCGCGGCCACCGCCCGGTCCCTCCTCCTGCCCGGGACCCGCCCGAAACCCACGCCGTGCTGAGAACCGCTGATCCGGGAGTCAGCCTCTTCCCTCTAATCAACACCTTCAAGAAGTGCATCTGTAACATTTCCTATACACATTGACTTCTGACGGATGGGTAAAAACATTTCATTCTCGTGACTGACAACAGGGGGTGCATTGAAGACCGGTCAGTCCGGCTGGTTACAGAAGCCGGGGTCGCGTTTCCGCCCCGGGTGGTCCCTGGCAGCGATGAGCTTAGCGGCTCTGAGCTTTACAGAGTCCTCTGCTCGTGAGGGGCCGAAAATGCAGGACAGGCAGTTCTGAAAGAACCGTGGGATCCCTTGGCCATTTATAAATAAATATGTAAATTTGGAACAAGAATTAATAATTGAATTTCATTCATGAATATATTGTGGATATTTAACTATTTATTTCTCTTATTTTCATATTTCAAAATACTTTATCTAATTTAAAAGAAATGTGTCTATAAATTTGGCATCAGAATACACTTGTAAATACCTTGAATGAAAATTTGCAACTTTTTAATGTTTTAATATAGTTTTCTATTTGTCTTTATTTCAGACACCAGAATTGTATCTAACCAATATATTTTTGTTGTTATTTCAGGGCCTGGGGGTCAGTTCACTCTGAGCACATTAACGTAATAAAAAGATCACTAAATGTCCTGTCCCTCTTGTTTCAAGATTACAATTAAAAGGTGAACACGCTGCGTCCACCTGGCCAGCAGGGGCGTGGCAGGGGCGTGGCTGGGGCGGGTTGGGGACCGGAAGGGGGCGCCCAGTTTCCTGCTGAAGAAGCTAAAGAATGTGAAGAGACATGTCAATTGGAGAAAATCCTTCGGCTTTATCCTGTGGAATAAAGTTGGAATGTTCCACAAACCGTGTGATTGCGCCCCCTTGGGGAGCTGCACTTTTTACTGGCCAACGAGGCTATTTTGCCTTCAAATAAGTGAAACAGC
>NW_021883181.1:0-695 GCF_006229205.1 Suricata suricatta
GGGAAACAATGGCCATAAGAGATTAAAAAATTAGATCCCCACAACCTTATAGTAAAACAAACTACTCCAGTCCTACCACTGGGGCTTGGCCTCTCAAAAGCTCAATTATTGGGAAAACTGTCTTGCCTAGTGGGGAAAAAGTCCATTGTCCTCTCTGTTAAAAACTTAACATGCTGAGGCCAAATAGTTTATACCTCAACCACCCGGAAAACCCAAAGGCGAGGGACCTCAGATCACCTTGAGCCAGAGCCCCACCCCTTGTCTCACTTCTCGCATCTCCAAGAGGCCTGGGACAGTGTCAACGCAGCCATCAAATGGCGGGTCCCGCGTGGTCTGTCCTAGAGATGTGGGAGGACAGCCTGTATAGTGCTTCCCTCAGGCTGGTCACGGCCATGTGTGCTGGGAACGATTCGTCCACCCTTTTGCCTGCTCCCACGTGCCAGAGGGGAACATTTGGGAGTCCAAGGGTATGGAGACAGGGAGACTTAAAAAAAAAGCAGCGTGCCTTACAAATTGGCAGTTAAAAAGATGATCAATGCCCCCCTGAGTGTAATAATCCATTATGGTGGCCTCAGCACCTGGGCACAGGATGGGTCTGGGGGCTACTGAACCCCCGTTTACATGCTAAACCGCATAATCAGACTACAATCAGTTATAAAAATTATAACCAATAAGTGGGGCACCTGGGTGGCTCG
>NW_021883182.1:0-695 GCF_006229205.1 Suricata suricatta
GGATATTGGTTTATTTGATTGTATCACTCAGTTCTCAAATTCTCCTTTTGTGCTCCTGGATCAATTTATCTCTCTTTTTCTCAGCTTCCTCTTTTGTTATAACTGTGTCTTCTAATTCACCTACTCTCCTCTCTGCCTCTTCAGTTCGTGCAGTGGCTCCCTCCATTTTATTATACACCTCATTTATAGCATTTTTTTAACTCATCACAGCTATTTTGAAGGGTTTGTACCAATAGCTTCTCTGATGACTTTCATGCTTTTTTCAAGCCCAGCGATTAATTTTATGACAATTTTTTTAAATTCTTGCTCAGTTTTGTTGTTTATATCTGTTTTGAGCAGTTCTGTGGCTGTGACTTCTTCCTGGAATTCTTTTAGAGGAGAGTTTTTCTGTTTCATCATTTTGGCTAGCTTTCTGTATCTTGTGGGTTTTAAAAGCTCATTATACACTCTGCACCTGTGAGTATTGCTATATTAAAGGAGGCTCATTGACAGTCCAGGGCCTGTCCAGAAAGTGTTCTTTTAATGGTGTCTCTCGGTTTCTCTTGTTGTGCCTTTGGTTATTTTATTTCCCTACTCAATGATATTTGGGACTCTCCACCATGTGTACTTTGGCGTGTTTCTTGAGGTAGCCCTGAAAAGGAAAATAGACAGACAAACACACAGGGAACAAAAGCATGCAAATGCACAGTCAAATC
>NW_021883183.1:0-695 GCF_006229205.1 Suricata suricatta
GCTGGAGGGCAGGGAGGGGTCAGGGCTGCCCAGAGCTCTGCCGGGATCCCGGGGACACAGGCGGGCGGGAGGGGCCCGCAGGCCAGCGGGGCACGTCCGGACGGTGGCGTTCCTCCCAGGCCTGGTCTAGGGATGCTCCCGGGGACCTTGGTGACCATCAGCCCAGCCGCTCGGCCGCCCGTCATGGCCCCGAGAGAGAGTGCTGGAGCAGGACAGGGCTGCAGAATCCGGGGCCCTTGGGAAACCCCAGGCCTGCAGGGGCCCTTGTCCACCTCCTGGGCCGAAGGAAGCACCGACTGCAGCTGTTCTCAGATGTCCTGGGGGGCCTCTGTGAGGCTCCTCGGGCCCCTGACAGGTGAGTCCTTAATCTGTAAGCTGCAAACACCTTGCAGCACACACTTAATGGTAACTAATTTGCTGTCGATCGGCCATTTATTCTAAGGGAACCATTGCAAAATGGCCCCGGGGGTCTGGCCGTGGAGACAGAGGGGCGCTGCGCTGGCCCCTGCTGGCATGTGTGCTCTTCTCCAGGTCACAGTGCACTTGACTGGCTCTGGAGAGGGCGCGCAAGGCCACCGGAGGAAAAGGGGCCTTGAACGGCAGCAAGCGGCAAGCTGGAGCATGGGAAGTCACCCCGCCCGAGACCAGGGCTGGGCTCCGACGCTCTGGGTGCTTCCAGCACGACCTCTGGTCCT
>NW_021883184.1:0-695 GCF_006229205.1 Suricata suricatta
TGAGATACAATTATGATGGAGCTTTGAGAGAAGTGCAGAAAGCAAAGATAACCAAGTAGTAAATTATGTATCTCTTATTGATCAAATTAAAAAAACATCAAAAACCTTAGGATTAATTGGTTCAAAAGACTTACTGCAATATTTCATGACTGCTGCTCAGGTTATTTTCTTCCTATAAAAATTTCAAAATTCCCTGTTCGTTCTCTGCTATATTAAATACATGCTATCCTTTGTGTCTTCCATATCTTTGACAAAAAAATAAAATCTGAATGTCAGAGAAATCTATATAACATGAGGAAATATGGCATGCTGGTAAACATTTAATAAACAGCTCTCTGATAAAATGTCCAAATTTGTAGCATAGGTTCATTTTTTGACATAAACCCTCCTATCATGAATGATTTAATCTATCAGCATGGTATCACTAAATTCAGAGTTGGGGAAAAAATACAAATAATAAGCTCTCAAGAGCTAGTATAAAACAGCTCCATATCATTGGATACAGTGGTAAAATTTTCTAAATTCTTTTACAGTAGTTATAACTATTTAACTTCATTTTTAACTTTCTACAAATTTTCTTAAAAGCCTTGAGTGTATATGCATGCATCTGTCCACCCATGTTTTTCTCTCTGTATAAATGCAGTTGCACAGAAAACCAAAGGAAAATATCTATCAAATGTTATTAGTGGTTATCG
>NW_021883185.1:0-695 GCF_006229205.1 Suricata suricatta
TTTCTCCTGTTACATTAGAAACTTTTGGTAAATAATGATGTAATCTCTGAGGTTCCAGTCTTCTCTGTTGATAAAAGCCACTGAACTGCTCAAATTGTTTTGAAGGTGGTACATATAAAAGTTAAGAATAAATATGTATCTAAGCATAGAATTCTCCACTTTTGTTCAGATTTCTACTTAACGGTCTCATTTTAATTACCCTATGTAGCATCTATATGACTTTTCAGTTTAAATTGCATTGTGGTTATATGTGTTAATAACATGCTTGTACTTACACCTAAACCTAGTATTATTATCCATCTCAGCATGCCATAATGTAAGCACAAACTTCCCATTGTTCCTTCATAAGAAGGAACTTTTAAAATGAATTGAATTTTATGTATGTATACACTGTAATTTGTTGATGCTAATATACACTAACCATTATCGGAGACCTCATTTATGAATATCTAATTATAGTGTTATTGAACAATAAGAAGTTATTATATTTATATATAAAATATATATTTATATATAAAATACATACGTGCAATTTTGCTATGCTTAGTAATGTGTTTCTGACTAATACAGAAAGTATGCCCAACATTTTATCAGTGTATAGAATAAAGATATTCCACTAATCTCACTACAGAGGACAGGAAGACATATATAGCTATCTACTCTAGTCATAAGCAGACGAGTTGGTTATGTTAGTC
>NW_021883186.1:0-695 GCF_006229205.1 Suricata suricatta
GTGGTTCTTATCTTCTTTGTACCTCTAATAGGGGTATGCATGGTCCATCGCTTCAGGAAACACTTGCCTTCCATCGTCCATATCCTCATGGCTGACATTTACTTGCTTCTTCCACCAGTACTTAATCCCATCATCTACAGTGTCAAGACCAAGCAGATTCATCTTGCAATTTTCCACATATTTAGACAAAGTAGGAGGCTTTAGAAACACATGGGGGAAATTTTTTTCCATCAGATTCTTAACTGTGCAACTTCCTGGATTCTCTAAATATCGTTCATTTCTAAGCTTCTTCTTTGCAAATTTGAAACATTGCCATTGCTCTGATCATCTCTCTGCATTATATAAAGGTCTTGTGAATATTATCAAGTTTTTAATATAGGAATATAGCCTTATTAATGACATATTTTATTGTTTCTGAAAATAATAATACAATTGAGATCTCTTAATAATCCAAAGACCCAAATCAGGTTTTGTTTACTAGTCTGTGATTGGTCATTCACCTGCGCAGGGCCAGAATTTGGTGGAGAAACTTGTTTCAAGAAAGTAGACTTCTCCTATATTGGGCCTGAGACTTAAAAGGCCCTACCAAACCCAATCTCTCTGCTGAATATCATCATTCTGACTGAATTCTTATCCTTGTCCTTTGCCATTATCTTACTGTCCTCTTCACTTACCCCCTTCTATAGCTATCAGAA
>NW_021883187.1:0-695 GCF_006229205.1 Suricata suricatta
AGCAATCCCTTGTCCACTCTCTTACCCGTCAGAAGTAGCAACACGGGTATTCACGTAACAAGGGTGCTATCCCCCAGGGAGATCCGTTCCCAGGACCTAGCAGACTCTGAGGTACCATTACTCTCAATTCACTAATAACTGACTTGAATTTTGTATGAGAATAAGCTCAGTGTCAACCACATTTTCACTTTATGAATTTTTATCACCCACAGCAGGGGGAGGACAAGCCGAGTTCATCTGCACGGAGGTGAGTGTGGCAGCTTACCAGAGTGGTTTTTTTCCGTCTGAAAATTCTGTCTGCTCCTAAGAGCCTTGCTTTACAAAGTCTTCGTTACTCCGAGGCTATCCAAATATCCACATTCTTTGCTAATATTCTCACCATTTTTATTCGCTTTGCATTTTGGTTTCCAAGCAGTCCGGAATTTGTGTGTTCACGGAGACAGGGGCTGAGGTCTAGACGTTACCGAGCTCGCGGAGCCACACTTCGCCCAGGACCTGGTGCCCCGGGGTCCCACAGAGACCCTCTTCCGGCTGGCGCCTTGACCTGTCTGGCAAGGGAAGCCCCTTGTCACTCTTTATTTCTCATAGCTGTTGACAATTCCTCCACGTTTTTACTTTCTGTATACATTTTAAATCAGGTTTTGCACAGTTCTGAGAAACGCGAAGTTCCAAGCAGAGTTACAGTAAACTTTTCT
>NW_021883188.1:0-695 GCF_006229205.1 Suricata suricatta
CTCCCTCTCTCATTCTCTCTCTCTCTCAAAATAAATAAATAAACTTAGAAGAAAATTTAAAAGATAGATGATAGATAAATAGATCAATGATAGATAGATAGGTAGATAGATAATGAGGAATTGGCTCACATGATTATGGAGGCTGAGAAGTCCTGTGATCTGCCATCTGTAAGCTGGTGATGGTGTTCTGGCCTAAGTTCAAAAGCCTGAGAACCAGGAGAACCAATTGTAAAAGTTCTGGTCTCAGACAAGAGGACCGAAGTCTCCTTTCTCCAGCTTCTAATAGTGCTGTTCAGACCTTCAGTAGATCAGATGAGTTCCACCCACCCTGGGGAGGGCCAGATACTTGACTCAGTCTTCTGATCCAGATACTGATCTCCTCTGAAAATGCCCTCACAGACACACCCAAAATGGTGTATAACCAAATATCTGGGCAACAGTGGCCAAGTGAAACTGACATATAAAATTGTCCATCAGAAATTCTATTTTCTGCTGCTACAGTCCAGGGTGGAACTGATTCCCAGGGGCTGCCAGTCCCAACGGCACACCTCCCTGACTTCTGGGGAGTGCTTGGTTTGCACAAGACCTCCTGGGTGGACACATGGGAAAGAGAAAGGAAGGGGATGACCTGGAAGAGAAGGACAAGAAGCCAAGGGCTGTATCGTCTCAAGTTCAAGTTCAGCGAAATCGGAAGG
>NW_021883189.1:0-695 GCF_006229205.1 Suricata suricatta
AGAGAGAGAGAGAGAGAGAGAGAGTCAAAGCAAGAAACAGAGTTTTAATTATAGAGAACAATCTGGTCATTACCAGAGGGGAGGAGATGGGGGTGGGTTAAACAGGTGATGGGGTTAAGGAGTCCGCTCACTTGTGATGAGCGCGGGGTGATTATGGAACTGTTGAAGCAGTATATTGTGTACCTGAAACTAATAGAACACTGGATGTTGACTAACTGGAATTAAAACAAAACATATGCTTTTTAATTAAAAAGAAAATAAGATACATCAATTTATTTTTATGCTAGTTTAGATAGCATAACTCTTATTTGCATTCTTAAGGGGCTTTTTCCTCTTTATCTGGGTGAGTTTTATTTAACAAAAATAGCATATTTCTGAGTGGAGTGTGGTGGTTCTTCAACTTTGGTGTGTATGTTAAGAGTCTCTCTAGGGCTTTAAATAATGTGTATAATGTGTATTCTTGTATACCTGGATCCTAGAAATACTTTGTTTCCCAAGTGTCAGAAGTGATTCTGGGATGACTGATTTGAGGACCGCATTAGGGAGAAACAAAAACAGGGATATTTCCTGATAATATGCAGGAAAACTGTGAACCGAAATTAGGAACTTGTTTTTCTCTTTAGAAGAAAAAGTCAGAAGTCTAAGGAATTCAAGTAATTAGTGAAATGAGTGGTAGAATTACATGTAAAAAAAAA
>NW_021883190.1:0-695 GCF_006229205.1 Suricata suricatta
CCTCATATCCATTAAGAAATTGCTCCCCTTTCCTCTCTGCCTCTTGCTCTTGGCCCCTGGAAATTGCCAATTTGTGTTCTATCACTAGGATTTATCTATTCTGGGTATTTAATAAATAAGATCAAATGATATGTCACTTTTTGTATCTGGTTTTTTCCACATAGCATAATGTTTTGGAGGTTCATACACATTGTGGTATGTACATCATGACTTCTTATGATTTCATAATATTTCATTACATGAATATACCATATTTTGTTTATCTATTCATTCATTGATAGACATTTGTGTTGTTTCTACCTTTGGCTGTTGTGAATAGTGTTGTTATAAACATTGTGTACAGATTTGTGTATGGATGTGTTTTTTCATTCTTTAAAATTTTTTAAAATGTTTATACATTATTATTAAACATTTTTTAAGTTTGTTTATTATTTTTGAGAGAGAGACAGGAAAGGGGCAGAGAGAAAGGGAAACACAGAATGTGAAGCAGGCTCCAGGCTTTGGGCTTTCAGCACAGAGACTGACACAGGGCTCAAACTCATGAACTGCCAGATCATAACCTGAGCCAAAGTCAGATGCTTAATCGACTGAGCCACCCAGGCACCCCAATGATTAGTTCTTTTTGACAGACACAGAGAAAGAGAGAGAGCACGAGTGGGGAAGGGGCAGAGAGCGGGGGAGATACAGAATCTGAA
>NW_021883191.1:0-1486 GCF_006229205.1 Suricata suricatta
GGGGTCTCCCCGACATCAGCTGCAGCCGGGTCCAGCATCACCAGAGCCTTACCCGGGTCAGCAAGCGCCAGGTCCGGAGCCCTCGCGGCCACCACTAGGGCCGACAGCGCAGTCACCCGGCTTCCCCCGGGATCAGTGTGAGCTGGGCGAGCCACCTCCGGCCGGGAAGCCGGCGAGAAGCGGCCTTGGGGCGAAGAAGCGGACAAGCTCTCCAGCCCAGGCTCCGGCGTCCAAGAAGTTGAAAGAGGTGGAGGAGGTTCCTGTAATCCCTAAGGGAAAGCCCAAATCAGGGCGGGTGTGGAAGGACCGCTCCAAGAAAAGGTGCAGTTGGAGAGGGCCGGGACAGGGGGTGTGGTTCTGCGCGGTGTTGGGGTGCCCGTGAAGCCTGGAGACAGGCCCTAGGTTGGAGAGAGCTCATAATTGGGGGGTGGGGGGGTCTCACACAGGTAATTACAATCAGAATGTGGTAAAATGCCCTTGGGAACCCAGGGAGGGTGAGACCCTGCCCGCAAAGGTGATGTGATGCTTTCCTCCTCCTCAGAGGACCTGTGGACCTCTCCTGTTGCACCTTATTTGTGTATTCCTTCAAAAAACATTATCTTTGCCCTCTTCCTGGCCAGGGAAAGTAGAAGCAAGTAAACCAGCCATTACTCGATAAGAAGCAGTAAGGTCTTCACCAGCTTGTATCTGGTACAGTGACTTGCCTCTGTGATAAACAGTATTACTGAGCGCTGAGGATAGAGAAAACTGCTAAGCACGTTGGTAAGGATTGGCCCGGACAAAGGCCTTGCAAAGGGAGGGACCAGCATGCATCATGCCATTGAATCTGCACATCAGGACTGTGAGGCAGCTGGTGTTAAGATTATGCTCATTTTACGTAGGCAATCAAGGCTGTGCGGAGAAATGGCAGAGGAGGGGGTAATCACACCATAGGAGGTCAGGGCTGAAAGCAGAGGGACCAGTAAGGAGGCGGTTGTAGTAGAAATCAAACACATTCAGAAGTTGCAGGCCAGTCTTGCAGATGAGGGCCAGGGGGCCAGTGAGTTGATATTTGGGGTCTTTGAGGAAGCAGCTTGAGGGTGGTGAGTGAGCCCAGAGACGGCGGAAGTAGCGCCTGCAGCAAGAGGTGTGTCTATTCCAGCGAATCGAGCCTATGGAGGGAGGCTGTCAGCTGGGAAGGCCTGGCCACAGCCCTACCTTCCTTGCTGATGCCAAGCGCCCCCTTGCACAGGGCTCCTTGGGTGTCCTGGCTCCCTTCTCTGAAGGGCGCTGTTTAGTGGGCACCCACCACGTGCTGGGCATTGTGCCAAATGCTTCTCCAGCCTGGTCTCAATTGGTCTCCCCACTGCCCTTTGGAATAGGAACCATTCCCGTCTCCGCATAACATGGGAAGGCGCTGAAACTTGGGCTCCCTCGCCCCAGGTCACACATGTAGTAGGCAGGGGATTCAGGCCCTGAAACCCCAGTCCGCCCGCCGTCTCAACCT
>NW_021883192.1:0-695 GCF_006229205.1 Suricata suricatta
TACATTCATGTGGGTGTGGGCATCAACAAGGTCTCCTTGGTTACAAGCTCAGGGACAACTGGTTTGCTGTCACATTTAGCCATGGTGGCTGTCAGCATGCGGCTCACTGTAGTTTTCCAGAAGTTTCTGTGGCTCATATGCAGCCTCGTTAATTCAGCCTCCCATAGTCCTTCCACGTGTCATAGAATCATGACAGTGAACTAAGAAGTGGCTATTTGAGAAACGCACAGTACCCAGAACCAATTCATCATGTTCTGTTGAGTGAGAGAGTGACAACAAAGACAGAATTGCCCATGATGGTGTGAAGCCTTTGGAAGGATTTAGGACAAGACGATGGCAGCAGAGCAGGCTGATTGATTAGCAATGTCCTCTGCCCAGAGCACCAGGCGACTCCTAAAAATGTGTGGCATATATCAGCGCTGTTTAACAAACCATGCACTAGGCATGCGTACTTATTTTCATTTGGGCAAACATCCTTGATTGAACACTGTAGCCCTAGGAATTTTTTGTAAACAGAGATCAGAGTCTTTAAAGTGAATGAGGGACAAGTGCTAGTCCTCTATGGGAAGTGAGTTCACAATGCCGAGTCAGAGAACAAGTGGACGTAAATAGACAAGGAACAACACTCATGGATTTATGGAATCACTGAATTGAGAAACTTCAAGGTTGCACTATCACTGCTAGATGGGCTCAGT
>NW_021883193.1:0-695 GCF_006229205.1 Suricata suricatta
TCCAAATCCATTTATTTAGGATAACTCTGCTATCTCTGAGCTCTAGAATCTTGCTCATTGCATTGAAATTCTATCTCTCTCTCTCAGAAGACAGTGACTCTGGCCTGGGGACTAAGAGTGGGTGTGGCACATAGTCTGTAGTCGTCGGTAGGTATTTGTTGAATGGATGAATGAATGAATGAAAAATAAATCATGTGTCTATCCATCTACAAGACCACTTGGAGTTCTGGCACTAGGGCATGAGAAGGGCTAAGTCATGAACCCACCAGTATCTGTCACTTGTTCACAAGGATTAATTCATCGGGTTAGCTGGCTGTCACCTGGCACAGAGCAGAGACCTGAAAGAAATGGGGCTCAGCGGCAGCAGGACCTGGCCTGGGTTACACAGGTCCAGAGGCGCATCTTTGCGGGAGCCCAGGACGGCCAGGGCCAAGGCCAGCAAAGAGCCCGACAGCCCAAATAATGCCCCGCTTCCTCTTATCTGCCACTTTTCCAACAGAACTTCTCTTTGGAGCAATGCTCTTCAATAGGAATATCATGCAAGTTCCAAAAGCAAGCCTCATACATCATTTTGAATTTCCTAGTATCTATATTTAAAAAAGTAAAAAGAAACAGGTAAACTCAAATATATTTTACTTGACCCTATGTTTCCACAGCAGTATTTTAACATGTGATTGAATAAACATTGTAACCGA
>NW_021883194.1:0-695 GCF_006229205.1 Suricata suricatta
TCTGTGACTAAGAGCTGAAGACTAAAATGTCATGTGGGCATTACAACTGTAATATAAAATGACACCCAACAGCACATTCGCCACCATCAAAGGAAGCTACGTGCACAGCAGGCTGGTGCGAAGACTGAGTGGGTGTGGGAGTGTTGGGGGAGGGGCGCCGGTGGGAAAGGGGGTGGTTAACCACAACTGTCATTGCTTATATTGTTACTCTTTGGTTTGCTAGACCAGCCTCCAGAGAAGTTTCTGGCCATCTAGGTATTAGGCAGGCAACTAGGGTGTTATTTTATTTTTTATGTTTTTAACGTTTATTTATTTTGAGAGATAGCGTGCAAGGAGGGAAGGGGAAGGGAGAGAGGGAGAGAGAGAGGCAGAGCCCAACACAGGGCTCAAACCCACGAACAGTGAGATCGTGACCCAAGTTGAAACCAAGAGTTGGATGCTTAACAGATTAGGTCACCCAGGTGCCCCAGGGTCTTAGCTTTAAAGTTTCCCCTAAAATCAGGAGGGAGAGATTTCTCCTCATTCTTACCTTGACTCTCTACTTTGAAGTCATAACCAATAGTACCTTTATTTTATTTTATTTTATTTTATTTTACTTTATTTATTATTTATTTTGAGAGAAAGAGAGAGAATGCATACAAGTTGGGTAGGGGCAGAGAGAGAGGGAAAGAGAGAATCCCAAGCAGGCTCCACGC
>NW_021883195.1:0-695 GCF_006229205.1 Suricata suricatta
TCTGAAGATATTTTATTTTTCATTGCAAATTTGCATTCAAGGAGAATCTTTTTATTTTTATTTTTTTTTTATAATTTATTTTTGAGAGACAGAGAGAGATAGTGTGAGCAGGGGAGGGTCAGAGAGAGAAGGAGACACAGAACCGGAAGCAGGCTCCAGGCTCTGAGCTAGCTGTCAGCACAGAGCCCGACGCGGGGCTTGAACCCACAAACTGTGAGATCATGACCTGAGCTGAAGCCAGATGCTTAACTGACTGAGCCCCCCAGGGGCCCCAAGGAGAATCTTTTTAGATCGAGGTATACTTGGCCAACACCACTACACTAGCTGCAGGCCTGCAGCAGAATGGTTCGGTTTTTGTAATCTTTCGACATGATCACCACCACAAGCCTCGTTAACACCTGTCGCCACACAGGGTTACGGGTTCTCTTTCCCGTGATGAGAACTCGGAGGATTTGCTCTCCTGACGACTTTCCGGAATGCAGCACGGTGCCCTGACGCACGCGCCACGCTGGCCACGTCTGTGGCTGGGAGCCATCCCGCGTGGGGCACTCTGCCTCGGCGCCCCGGAGATTAACGCGCTTCCCGAGCGCATTCTCCGCGCAGAAGCGCAGGTGATCTTTACAAGTGCAGACCTCGTAGGGTCACCGGCTCCCCAGCGCTCTGCGGACGGAGCCCGGCCTCCCTGCCCCTCACCT
>NW_021883196.1:0-695 GCF_006229205.1 Suricata suricatta
ATCAGATATATTTTTATATAGAATTATATATCAAATTAATAACATACATTACAGAATTGTATAATACATGCATAAAATACAATATGTTATAATATTATATGTTATGGTATAAATAATACTAATTATAATAGTTTCATAATTCTTATTTTTTCATCTATATACACATACCATATACATCAGCCACGTACTCCATCATGGATCCATCCATTTGTTCTTAGCAAACATGTATTAAATGCCTACTGTTTGTCACGGCCAAGTAATAACACGGGTTGAGAAGTTCCCAGTCTGAGGGAGGGATTCTCCACCTGCAGGGCTCCGAAGGCGGCTTCCCGGCAGGAGGTAGGGCAAAAGTCCGTCAACTCTCTAGAACTACTGCACAACTCTCTGTGTTAAGGGGTCCATAATCTAAAGAAGTTTAAAGGTTTCTGGACGAGGAAATAAACACATAAATGGTTAACTGCGTCCCGGCACTGGGTCTCAAGGTGTGAACGGTAGGCCACCATATCGAAACCCTCCAGCCGCCCGGTGCTCAGAGCGGTGCCCCAGCGAGCCGCCGCAGCCCCACGCGAGCGCCGGCTGGATACGCACACGCGCTGGCCCGCCCCCGGCCCTCCTGAATCAGGGTGTGCTTTTTCACACGAGCCCCAGGCGACTCCTGTGCCCTCTACAAGTAATACCTCCCGGGGTGGTGGGGG
>NW_021883197.1:0-695 GCF_006229205.1 Suricata suricatta
TGATATTGTGAGGAAATGGCTGGACAAATATCTAGCAACTTTGGAGGATGTTTGTGATTTTCTGACTTAAAATAAGGAGTAAGTGATGTACACAATATTCAACTGCAGGGAGGGCTCTGAGAATACCTTAAAGAGAGAAATGTCACCTGAAAATGAAGGCAGGACAGCAGTGATAAGGACAGACATGCTATGTATTAAGGTGCTCTGGACTGAGATAGAAAACAATGGTATAGAATACAAATCTTAAATGGAAAAATCCCAAAGGCAAGAATTCTGTTTCAGGCAAGTCCTCCAGGGTGAGGAACAGCAAGGATTTCCTGTCTTCTTTATTTTCAGGTATGCTAGGTGCCGAGGATACAAAGGTGAACATCTTAGGGGCTCTTGGGTGACTCAGTCAGTTGAGCCTCTTACTCAGGTAATGATCCCAGCATCCTGGGCTAGAGCCCTGCATCAGGTCTGTGCTGAGTGTGGATCCTGCTTGGGATTCTCTTTCTCCCTCTACCACTTTCCCTTGAGCTCTCTCTCTCTCTCTCTCTCTCAAAACAAACAAACATAAAACAAAAAACCACCCCTACACCATCTCAGTCTCTGCTCCATGGTTGACTGTAACAGGGTGTGAAAATTTCTTACAGTGTCCTATCAAGTTTTAGTCACAATAACCTTTTACTTTTGCTTTCTTAAAAAATGTTTTAAAC
>NW_021883198.1:0-695 GCF_006229205.1 Suricata suricatta
GGGAGACTGTAGACTCACTGGGAAGCATAGGTCCGAGGCGCTGGCCTCCCCCATCTATAGATGCTCATGTGTGGATGAGGAGCTTAAAGCTTGGGTGCAGCTGGCACAGGTGCAGGGGGACTAGACCTCTGACCGCAACTGGGCCTCCTCCCTGCTGCCTCCAGGCTCCTCTCTATTACGTTTAATGCCCAGGAAACCGAGTATTTTCACCAGCAACAAGTCGACAATCTCTCCTTCCTCCGACAGCTGTAGAGGGGAAAAAGAACCATGCAACATACATAGAAGCATCCTCTTGGGGGGTTTCTTCCTTTCTAAGGGGAAACCAAGGTTTTATTGTTCAGTTTGGTCTCTGCCAAAGTCACTGCACTGTGTAGTCACTTTTGTGTTGGGATTCCCCTTCTTCCGGGAATCCCAGGGGCATGGTGCTCCCACCTTTATCCCGAGGCTGCTTCTTCCCCTTCGATGAGAATGACCATGTTCCCTCTACCACGCCTGAGAGGCTGTTAGGAATTTATGTACAAAGACTCTCCTGCATTGCTGCCAGGAACGTGAAATGGTGCAACTACTTTGAGAAATAATTTGCCCCCTTCTCAGAATTTAAACTAGTTACATTGGGACTTCTTGAAACAAATTTCTGGGCCCAAAATGGAAGTGCTCCTGCCTGTTAGCAAACTGAAGCTCAGAGGACGTTTGGG
>NW_021883199.1:0-695 GCF_006229205.1 Suricata suricatta
GCCCCGTGCTGCTTCACTGGTGCTGCTCCCTCCAGGGGGAGGCTAGGGCCTCGGTGGCTGAGCATTAGGAAGCTGCTGGAGGATTTCCAGAGCTGACTTTGTGTGCTGACTCTGAGATCGGAGTTCACAAGGGGCCATTCGTTCCAGTTCCAAACTTGGTGCTGTCCTTTAGGTGACTGGGTGCAAGAAGGGTGTCTGTCTTCAAGACACTTGAGCCTGGACTGTGTCATCTTCTCACAGCCTCTGCACCTGCTGTATGGCCGGCAACAAGGCATACTTGCAGCACGGGGGATGCCTGCCTCATGTTTCCCCTCTTCCTTTCCAGACTACAGCTTTGGTGCTGGCCTGGGAAGGTCCACCAGCCCTGCCCTCACTGTCCTGATGTGGCATGTTGCGTGTGAGCCAGCACAAGTATCGTCCCTTCTCCTGAGTTTAGAACCTTCCTTGGCCAGTTGAGTGTGCCCTGTGGGGAGCCGTGTGAGCCTTTTAGGGTGGTGTCTCGTCATCTCTTCATTGCCGCAGCTTTAGAAATAAATAGGGGTCCCTGTTAGCACTGCTAGCAGCAGCCGGGGTGGGACCGTGCATGTGGCCCCGGGCTTGAGGAGTGGGCATTGTCACCGGGCTCGAGGCTGTGGCTTCTGCTAGTCCTGAGAGCTCACTCTGTCTTAGTCCAGTCCTTCCTGTGTCCTGGCACC
>NW_021883200.1:0-695 GCF_006229205.1 Suricata suricatta
AAAAAAATTGAAAAAAGATACATCTGATTATTAATAGCTAAAAGAGGCCTACAGAGAGGTCTAAGGAACCCATGAAAACCAGAACTCTCAAAGCAAAGAATCTAGATCTATTCGTTGAAGGGAAAAAGAGATTTAACACTTCCAAGCTGATCCTAAAGTATCAAAACATGATAAGAGGGAAAAAAAAAAACAAAACCCTAAGGGAACTGATTGGTCAAAAATGCTTAAAAGGAAAGATCGAGAGAATGTGGATGAAGGAGGGCACTTGTGACGTGTACCAGATGTTGTGTGTAAGTGCTGAACCACTAAATTCCACACCTGAAACTAATATTACACTGTGTGTTAATTAACTGGAATTTAAATAAACACTTGGGGAAAAAATCAAGAGAATAAACACACTGAAGCAAATACTATTGTTTAAAGATATTTTAAATCATATAAAAATCTCTTAATTTAGGGCTAAAAAATGTTTATGTGGTTTTAGCTTTTCTTTTGAAAAGGTGAGGCACAAATGAACTCCACAATATAAGTTTACTGTACTGGGATAAAAATTAATTACAGTAATTGAGGTAAATTGCATTTTTTTCTTTTCTGTTTTAAAGATTTTATTCTTAAGTAATCTTCACATCCAATGTAGGGCTTGAATTTATAACCCTGAGGTCAAGAGTTGCATACTCTACCAAATGAACAAGCCA
>NW_021883201.1:0-695 GCF_006229205.1 Suricata suricatta
TTTTTTTTTTGAGAAATGGCCAAGAAATGCTTTTATGACATTCTGTCCATGCTTGCTCTTGACTTCTGTAGACGTAGCAGAAGGTAACAGCAGCTTCTACTGGGTTTCTCCTTAACTAACAGTCAGAGTCCTTAAAAAAGGGTCCTCAGTCAGGTGCAGAATGACCTCACCTCCATCCTGATTTCTAGGTGACCAGTTACTAACATGCAGTTATTGACCTCCCTCTAAGATGTGTGCTAGCTGCTGGGGGTGAAATGTGGGTCCAAACTGTTTATTCCATGGTCAGATGGGGTGTCTCCTTGTTGGAATGTGGAGTGAAGGAGAGGCAAAAGAACTGCTTATATAAATATAAGTTGGTTGGGGGTTAATGATGCCAGGCCAAAGGGGAAATGCTAAAGTCAAGATTGGCACTGTATACATAGGCAGATTTTGATGTTACTTAACCCTGCACAACAAAAATCATAGGGCTTTCTGGGGACTTTTTGAAACTTGCTTTATTTTTATTTTTTTTTAATTTTTTTTTCATTTTCCTAAAGTGCAGCTTTAATTTTCAATTGTTTGCCTTAGTAAACCTCATCTCATTCCAGATTCTCCCCGGCCCCACCCAAGGAAGGAGGGGAAAAGGCTATTTTTTATTTTTACTCAACCAATGTCTAACACAAAGAATCAATGATCTAATAAAGGCAAGATTTTTT
>NW_021883202.1:0-1486 GCF_006229205.1 Suricata suricatta
GCTGAACCAAAAGATACCAGCAACCAAAACATGGGAAAAGAACCGGTTTTACTTACAAGAAAAGAACACCAGGTATATTTCCCAATCTCTCTCCCCACACAACAAAGTCGGCTCAGATTTACACTGAGCACACGTGCATATTTGTCAAGGGATGTGGCAAAGCACATTTTATTTTTAAATCGGCCAGAAGTCATCTTAAATTGAGAGTCCTGGTTCTAGTTGATTGAAGTCACTGGACCAGGAAGGTAAGGCATCGTCAGTTCTCTGGCACCCTTAGTCCATTATTTGGGTGCTCATAGTAAGTGTTCAATTCCCACAAAATCCACAAGAGAATGTGTGATAAATCAGTCTCTACTCCGGATTTAGCAGTGGGAGACTACATATCATGGATTTATTGCATCTTCTGTGATTAGACCATCTGCATGCCTGGTAGTGGCTGTTTGTTTCTACATTTTTTTAATGTCTTTAATTTATTTTTGAGAGACAGAGAGAGACAGCGTGAGCGGGGGGCGGGGCAGAGAGAGAGGGAGACACAGAATCCGAAGCAGGCCCCAGGCTCTGAGTTAGTTGTCAGCACAGAGCCACCGTTGGGGCTCGAACCCACAAACCAGGAGATGATGACCAGGTCGGAAGCCGGATGCTTAAACTGAGCCACCCAGGCACCCTTTCTACATTCTTTTGCTGCTTGCTAACTACTGATTAATAGGCACCTGGGTGGCTCAGTCCTTTAAAAGTTCGACTTTGGCTCATATCATGATCTCAAGGTTTGTGAGTTTGTGCCCATAGGGGGGTGTCTGCGTTCAATGCAGAAGCCACTTTGGATGCTCTGCCCTCCTTTTGTTCCATCCCCACCGATATTCTCTCTGTCAAAAATAAATACATTAAAAAAGAATAATTAAATACTGAACTCTTATTGTTTTGCAATTTTCATATATCCCAGGAAGTTCTCAAAACAGGTGCTAGGATAAGTAGCAGGCATCATTCAGTAATGAATAATGTGACTTCTCTTATGTTTAGAAATCTAGTCTTCTCTCCCCTATTCCAAAGACCCCTAAGGTTTTCTGCCTACAAAATCATTACCTAAATCAAACTCATGAACAAATGCCTCACCCAACACAGTTAAGATTAGTGTGTGTTGGGCGGGGGGGAACATGCTTGAGATGCTTTCTTCCAGCAAATTTCAAGTGTAGAAAACAGTCACTGTGCTGTACAATAGAAATCCCATATTTATTCATCCTACATAAGTGAACCTTGTTACATTAAACTTCTAAATAAGCACTGCCAGGTATTTTACCGCCAAAAGATGGGTTCATTCTGGAAAAACAGGATATGAAATTAGTGCCAAACCTGTTAGGCAAAACCGTAGCTGAGTCCAGGGAATAAAGAAGAAGGCCTGCTTTTCTGGAGACAAGGGATGAGTTGAGAAGTTGCTTATAAGCTAAAGTTCTTTGTAATAAAATGGTAGTTTGAAGGAATGTGGGTTTTT
>NW_021883203.1:0-695 GCF_006229205.1 Suricata suricatta
TGAGGATAATAATAGTATTCACTTCATGGGGTTCTTAAGAGCATTAAATGTGTTCATGTATATGAAACACTTAGAAGAGTTTAGCACATAGTAATCACTTAATAGCTCATAGATATTCGATCTAGATAGCTAATAGATCATTTTTGATCAATCCAGAGCCTATGAACAATGTCTAAAAAGCCCAGTAAAGGCAATTTACTATGACACGTCACAACCAAAGGAAACTCTCTATGTTAGGGTTGAATCATTGCACTAGTACTCTTACCCACCATTTATATTTACCCAGAAGACATACCATTCTCACTGTGAACAACAGTAATATAAGGAATTAGGACAAGAAGTTCATAAAGACCTGAGAATGAGTACATATTTCATGAAATTCTCAGTATACTACACAACAGAAACTAAAAAGCAAAATTATCTTTAATGAATTAAAAGACTTTATTTTATGTATAAATTAGACTCTGCATAGGGGTGTGTGTGTGTGTGTGTGTGCACCCATATACACTCGGGAATAAAAGCCAAAGAGGCACAGAGAATTCCCTTCACAGTCAACAGAAACAGGTGAATACCATGACATATGATAGTGAAACTTGCAAAATATAAAGATAAAATGACAATTCTGAAAGTAGCTGGGAACAAAAGTTCTTAACCTATAAGGATAAACCCATAATGTTAGTAGCAGACCTCTTCAC
>NW_021883204.1:0-695 GCF_006229205.1 Suricata suricatta
GCTTATAATTAGGGTAATTAGAAGCTTTTAAATAGTAGTTACTTAATGAATAAGGCAGCCTCAAAGTGATGGTCAGTGCAAGTCCAGTGTACTCATTTGCCGAATGCTGCTGGACATTGGTGAACTTCATAGAAATTAGCACTGGCTATATGCACATACACAAAACACCTTGACTGAAGACCCAAATAAAAAAGGATAGGCTGATGGGGAAAAAAGCTAGGGACCTGTTTCAGTCAGCTCAGGATGCTATAACAAAAAACCAAAGACTGGGTGGCTTAAATAGCAAAAATTTATGTCTCACAGTCTGGAGGGTAGAAGCATAAGCATGGGCAGGTTTTGGTGAGGTCTCTCTTCTTGGTTTGCAGATGGCCACCGCCTCATTGTGTATTCACCAGACAGAGAGTGAGCCATCTTCCTCTCTTCCTCTTTTTATCTAACCCCATCATTAAAGCCCCACCTTCATGTCTTCAACTAACCCTAATTACTTCCCAAAGACCCATCTTTATTTTTTTTTAGTTTTTTTTTTCAATATTTTATTGTCAAGTTGTTTTCGATACAACACCCAGTGCTCTTCCCCATAAGTGCCCTCCACCATCACCACCACCTCTTTTCCTCCCTCCCCCTTCCCCTTCAACTCTCAGTTCATTTTCAGCATTCAATAGTCTCTCAAGTTTTGCATCCCTCTCTCTCCCCAA
>NW_021883205.1:0-695 GCF_006229205.1 Suricata suricatta
TATGCTTCCTCCCATGAGGTTTCTGGGGAATATCGGCCTGATTTGGAGCATTGTGAGGCCTAGTCAATAGCAACAGGCATGAGCAGTCAGTTAGCAGAAGGAGATGCCAGCTTCCGTCACCTGTGGCAGGAGCCGTGCACGTCTGCCATTTCCTTACTGTGACCGTGTCATCCCGCAAGGCCGGTGCGGCCCCCAGCAGTTTGCTGTCGGCTGGAGAGGCTGCAGTGCACCATCACTGCCCCTCAGGGACTGACCTGGCCTGGGTCACAGCTGGACTCACATGGACATCTGTCCCCTTCCCCGTCCGCACGGCTGCGTTACATTGAAGCCATTAGGCCCTGGGCCCCGGTGAGCAGGGACGTGGCAGGAAGGCACGTTCACGCCAGATGGTGGGAAATCGACCCGCCCGGCGTTCAGGGGTCCGATACGCCAGCAAGACTCTCAGCGGCTCCGGCGCGCAGGGCGTGTGGGGATATGCCGTCTGAGGGGCAGGACAAATTCTTGGGTCTGGGTCTGGCGTCTCCTACGGCCAAAAAAGAGGCACCAAGCCCAGTGCGCCCCCGTGGACACGTGGGGCGTGTACTCCAGCCCAGTTCGTGAGTGGAGGCCCAGAGCAAGAGCCGGCTGTGGGGTAGCCTGGGCCACCCAAGCTGGTGGCACTTGTGACCCCGCACAGCCCACGGGGCCGCAGAGCC
>NW_021883206.1:0-695 GCF_006229205.1 Suricata suricatta
TCGGGGACTCTGCCCACGTCTCAGGTCGGAGAGCGGGGCACCGCAGACTGCGGGAGCTCAGGTGCGGAGGGCGGGGTGGGGGCTCCCAGAACTGAAGCCGTGGAAGATCAAGACGGCCCTTTTTCCTGGTTTTTGAGAAACAATATGGCAACTCCGACAGTCACGGGGCGGCTTCTCGCCGTCCAGGCAAAGCAGGTGCTCCTCTTGTGGCCCCTCCGGTTTGGAACGAGACTGTGTTTGTCCTAAGAGTTAAACAGGAAGGGGCACTGCCAAGTCCTGGCTGCCCCAGCCCTGCGGCTACCGTGGATGCTGGGCGAGGCTGAGCACGTCAGGAGATTAGAATTATCCCCGAGACCAAGAGATGGAGGAGGGACATGCGTTAGTGCCGGCTCTGAGGTGGCGGCTCACCTCAAGGGGCTGTGGCTTGTTTTGTGATGACACTTAGGCACAGCCTGGAGTTTTGCTTAAAAAAAAAACAAAACAAAACAGGGCCAACGGGGCGGGGGAGGGGAGCCGCTCAATTGGTTAAGTATTTGACTTCAGCTCAGGAATGATCTCGTAGTCCGTGGGTTCGAGCCCCGCATCAGGCTCTGTGCTGACAGCTCGGAGCCTGGAGCTGCTTCAGGTTCTGTGTCTCCCTCTCTCTCTGCCCCTCCCCTGCCTCCTCTCTCTCTCTCTCTCTCTCTCTCTCTCTC
>NW_021883207.1:0-695 GCF_006229205.1 Suricata suricatta
AAAATAAAATAACTAAAAAAACAAGACACCTGGGTGCCTCAGTCAGTTGAGCGTCTAACTCTTGATTTTAGTGCAGGTCATGGTCTCACAGTTCATGAGTTCAAGCCCCGAGTTGTGCTCTGTGATGACAGCACAGAGCCTGCTTGAGATTCTCTCCCTTCTTCTCTCTCTCTGCCCTTCCCCTGCTCATGCTTGCCCCCTCCCAAAATAAATAAACACTACAAATTTAGATAAAATAAAATAACTAAAAGACATATTAATTATCTAAAATACCTCTTCCTTGGACTGCTATCATTTCTTATATTCTTTCTTATCATACATTTTTGTTTGTACAATAAAAGTCTGCATGAACATAATTAGATCATAAGTAACAATAATGCTTATGAATATGTTAGTAAATGTTATTTAAGGGAGTAAGAGAATATCATTTAAGTTTCCACAAAAGCATAACTTGAATTTTTTTCTGAATTTTTTAATGTTTATTTATTTTTGAAATAGAAAGGGAGACAGATCATGGGCAGGGAAGGGGCAGAGAGAGAGGGAGACACAAAAGTAAGATCCAGGCTCTGAGCTGTCAGCACAGAGCCAGACACAGGTCTCACACTCATGGACCATGATTGATATCTATATCTATAGCTTAATGTTTTTATTTTTATTTTTATTTTTTTCATAATATTTTATTGTCAAATTGTTTT
>NW_021883208.1:0-695 GCF_006229205.1 Suricata suricatta
GGGTCTCACAGTTTATGAGTTCGAGCCCCACATTGCACTCCGTGCTGACAGCTCAGAGCCTAGAACCTGCTTTGGATTCTGTGTCTCCCTCTCTCTCTCTATCCTTCCCCTGCCCATTCTCTCTCTCTGTCTCTCAGGAAATGAATAAATGTTAAAAAAATTTTTTTTTAATAATAATAATTACAATAGCTTTGTTGTAAGCTCATATATTGGGTAGGCAAGAGCTGACTTCCATACCCCAATCAGTATCCAATAGATCACAAAACAATGTAGGTTAATATTGGTGAGCCTCCCTAGCTCATGGTCTTAATGGTAAACATAATTGCAACACAAATCTTTGAATTTATTATTAATTGCTGCTTTATTTTATTAAATTTCAAAAATGTATATTAGTTTCCTTTATTTTATTGATATATTGAATTATGGCAATTTATTTAACATTTCTAAATTCTTTGAATATTTATTTTTGGGAGAGAGAGAGACAGAGTACAAGTTGGGAAGGGGCAGAGAGAGAAAGACACAGAATCAGAAGTAGGCTCCACGCTCCAAGCTGTCAGCACAGAGCCCAAAGCAAGGCTCATGTCTGCAAACTGTGAGATCATGACCTGAGCCAAGGTGGTTGCTTAGCCAACAGAGCCATCCAGGCGCCCCTAATTTTGCATTTCTAAAACAAACTCCTCTTCAGCATTTCCTAA
>NW_021883209.1:0-695 GCF_006229205.1 Suricata suricatta
TGACCAATGTATAGTTATCAGGATGTCAATTTATTAATTTACACTGAGAAATAGAACTTCCAAAGGAAAGGACACCATAATATTTGGCCTACAAATTCATTCCCTGAGGGTGACCTCACCCTAAACCAAAATTTTACTTGAGAGTTTTTAGTAAATATAATGGTAAGACAAAAACAAAATGAGCTTAAATTGGAAAATCGCATCTTCTAGCTAGAGGCCACCTTCTCTCTGGTGCCAGGCTGGGGTCATCCTGACTTTCCACATTTATCTTTTCTTTTTCCTTTTCCCCCATATCATCTGCAGTTCCCATCTTCTCTTAAAAATATTAAAATTAGACCCTAAATCAGTTATTGCACATTTGCTAATTATTTGATGCTAAATCTTATACCAATCTTATACCTTGGTATAAGTAGATCTGGCCCAGATCTACTCAACCTGAATTTATAAGGACTTAATGAGAAGTAGCTCAGGAATCCATGTATTTAAAATTGCCCCTAGATGATTCTGCTGAGTGATTGTCCCTGGTTTGCTTCTAGGAATCAGTGGTCTAATCTACAGCTTTTCTAATACAGTTAATATACTGAAGTGAGAGGCAGAGGAGGGAGTTGAAAGCACAGATCGCTCTGAGAAGACATTTTATACTGCAGGGAAGTGTTATCCTCTCCCATATCTCTTTAATTTACTCTGAAATTCTG
>NW_021883210.1:0-695 GCF_006229205.1 Suricata suricatta
GTGAATAATGATAGTAATGCACTGTACCCAAAGCAATGGTTTCTAAGAATAATAGTTACAAAGTTTAACATGTCTTTTTTTTCTTGACCTATTAAAATATTTCACTTAATCTTCATTTTAACTGTTACCTGATGCATCTTATAGGCCTAGAGAATAGCAACTCTATCAATGAACAGAACATGATAAATACCTTAAACTAGATTATACATTCTTTGTATCAAAGATCATGGATTTTTTCAAAATAATTTACTAAGCCATCAAAAAGAATGAACTCTTGCCCATTGCAACAATGTGGATGGAGTGGGGATCTGTAATGCTAAGCAAAGTAAGTCAACCAAAGACAAACACCATATGATTTGACTCGAGAAATTTAAGAAACAAAACAGATGAACATATGGGAAGAGGGAGAAATAAACCACATGAGATTCTTCAACATGGAGAACAAACTGAGGGTTGATGGAAGGAGATGCTGGGGATGAACTACATGGATCCTGGCGACAGGAAGGAGGTGCCGGTTGTGTTGAGCCCTGAGTATCGCATGTAAGTGATGAATCACTGAATTTTATTATACCAATATTTTACTGTTAAATAACTATAAAAACTTTTTTTACGGAAGAAATAATGCATTAAGGAAAAAGTTTGAATTTTATTAAAGGCAATATTTTCCTAATTTGTCTTTGATCCTCAGATATCCC
>NW_021883211.1:0-695 GCF_006229205.1 Suricata suricatta
TCTAATGCAGGCTCTGTGCTAACAGCACAGAGCCCAACCCAGGGCTCAAACTCACAAACCATGAGCTCATGACTCGAGCCAAAGTCGGCCACTTAACCGACTGAGCCACCCAGGCGCCCCTTAAAGGAAGTAGACACATTGGAGACAAGCCTGAATGTAGGTGAGTTGGATTGGGTATGTATTATATCCATGGTATATAACTTTTTAAAATGTTTGCTTGCAGGATGCCATGGCTTTTAATAAGTTTAATGTTCTCCACTGGCACATAGTTGACGACCAGTCTTTCCCTTATCAGAGTGTCACTTTTCCTGAGCTAAGCAACAAAGTGAGTAATTCGTGTTATTGTAGCCTGTCTTCAAAAATGTATGGTTTTCTTAGAGGTTTTTAGCTTAAATGTTTCTTCTTATGGATGGAATTAAAGTAGAAAAGTTCCATGCTTGTGGTTTAAAAACTTAATAGGCTGTGGCTTAGCAATTTAGATTCATAAGACTCTCTTTAGTGGTTAAGCTCTTATAAATATAAGTAAGGTTTAGTAGTTATATAAATAACATCTAAAAATTTGAAATGAATATAGGAGACCTAAAGCATTCATGATAGAATGTTAAGTATTTTTATCACATAATGTGGAATTATTATTGGATACTATAAATGATTTTTGTTCTCTAAAAAGTACATAGAGAATTTTAGAGATGAGA
>NW_021883212.1:0-695 GCF_006229205.1 Suricata suricatta
TTTATTTATTTAATTATTTTTTAAAATGTTTGTTTTATTTTTGAGAGAGAGACAGAGCACAAGCAGGGCAGGGTCAGAGAGAGAGGGAGACACAGAATCTGAAGCAGGCTCCAGGCCCTGAGCTGTCAGCACAGAGCCCGACGAGGGGCTGGAACCCATGAATTGCGAGATCATGACCTGAGCTGAAGCCTGACGCTTAACCGAGTGAGCCCCCCGGGTGCCCCTCACACGGGAGTCAGCAGTGGCAGCCCTCACGGTGCCGTGCCCAGAACAGACAACTCTGGTATAAGGGCAGAACAAAGAGAGGGCATCACATTTCCGGGTCTTATTACCGACCAGGGCGGGTACTAACTTCCAGCCAAAGGCAGGCTCTCTCCTCCCTAGAAGAGTAGCCGTGGGCTGGAGGATTGCAGCCTCGGTGATTGATATCAACATATTCCAGTAAGACCAGACTTCTCGAAAGGCCCCCGAGATGAGTGTTAGGGAAGAGAAAGTCCTCACCAACTTGGCACCGAAGCTCCGAGTCCAGATGAAAGGACTCATCGCCCCACAGTGGGGTTGCCAAAAATGATGAATTTTTGGGAGGGTCATGAAGGGGGTTCAGAGCTGACGTCCAAGAAAGACTTCTTGAAGAGATCTTTGGTGCAGAAAAGCGATTTTACTAAAGCCCAGGGACAGGACCCATGGCAGAAAGA
>NW_021883213.1:0-4054 GCF_006229205.1 Suricata suricatta
TAATAATATCACTATGTACTTAAAACAAACCCCTGCTGATGTATTTTGAGTGATGAATTATGTTTTTTGATCTTCTGTGTTGTACCTCGTTTCTATTTTGATCTTCTGTTTTTGCTACCTTGGAAATAATAATTTTTCTGGAAGTAACAAACAATGTAATCATTAGAAAAATGATGTAATCACCTGTGGTATATAAGACACCAAGTTTCACAGTAAAGGGTGGTCTCTTCCACCATTCAGGTTGTCTGTGTTCTTTCTTATAGATATTTCGCCGACACCAACCCCCTACTCAGAGACCCTTGGACTCTGGTGCGTGGGCTGGTCCCCCGCATAATGTCAAATCCAGAAAACAAGTATCTTTCACAATAGATATGAGTTACTTCAGAACCATATTACTGAAAAAGAAAATTCAACCAAGTAAAATTTAAAGGTCTTCTGGCTTTGGTCAGTGATTCATGAATTGGGCAGCATCTAATCCAGCAGAATAAAAAGGAGCTGCCAAGAGTTATACACAGCATGAGATTTTATAAGCAGAAAGGAGAAGGAAAAGGAAGGTATCGTATGCAAAAAAAAAAAAAATGGATTGGTTATTGCGAGGTTCCTTCCTTATAGGGGATTGCCAGGAGTCTATTTGGCAGATTGCCTAACTAATACTAATCAGGCAGTTCCTGATTGACTGGCTTAAGATTCCATTCCTGGGAAGCTGAAACTATAATAAAGTCTTAGCTCGGTTTCCCGAGGCTTAGAATAGGGAACTCCATTTTGGGCCCGTTGTTTCATCTTTGACAGTATTGAATATCTGTTGCTGTCATATATGTGCTTGTGTATCTACAAATATGTTTATTAGTACTGGGACTAATCCCACTATTTTCGCTAACAAGTACATAGCTCTATTTCTCTTATTTGGCAGGAAGCAAAGCCATAGTTGATTTTAAAAGTTTACTTTTTTGGTTTTGTTTTGTTTTTGTTTATTAGTTTTATTTCTTAAGTAATCCCTACAGAGGGGCTTAAACTCATAAACCTGAGATTAAATATCACGTGCTTCACTAACTGAGCCAAACAGTTCACTTTTTTCCCCTGATTAAATAAATATCACATGCAACAAATGTTCAAATATAACAGAAATGTTGATTTAGAACATAAATTTGTCTGTAATCTCTCTCCTCACATACCAGTGGAAACAATTGGTAAACATTATTACAGATTTTTTCCTGTGCGTATTTGTATTCAGTAATACATATAGGCAGAGGACTTATGAAGAGTTTGGGCTTTGGGGCACTTGGGTGATTCAGTCGGTTAAGTGTCTGAGTCTTGGTTTAGGCTCAGGTCATGATCTCATGGTTCGTGAGTTCAAGCCCCATCTTGGACTTAGAGCGTAGCCTGCTTGGGATTCTCTCTCTCTCCCTCTCTCTCTTTCCCCTCCCCTGCTTGCTCTTTGTCTCTCTCTAAAAAAATAAATAGAAGAAAAAGAGCTTGGGCTTTGATGTCCGATTGCCTTAAATTCTGACTCTGCCTTTCATTTGTTGATGCTGCTTCCTTGTTTCTAGAGTAGTGATAATAATATGCCTGTCTCATCAAGATGTTGTGATTCTGGAGTGATATATAAGATGCTCTCTACACATGGCATCACATTAAGCTTTTATTTAACGTTAGCCACTTTTTATGAAGCTGGGAACCATGAGATCATGACATGAGTCGAAATCCAGAGTCAGATGCTTAACCGACTGAGTCACACAGGTGCCCAGAGAATTTTATTTTCTTGTTTAGTAATATCCACCTTGAAACTCATTTATATTATATCGATGTAATTGTCAATTTCTATCACATGCTTTTAATGTTTGCACATTATGGTAGGTAGTATTGTAATATTATAGAATGGCATCTTAGTTTATTTAAACAATACTCATCTGATGGACAAGGATTATAGTTTCAGTGGGGTGGTGGAGGTTATGCCAGCTCATAAGAATTGATTGTCAGGGTGCCTGGATGGCTCAGTAGGTTAAGTGTCTGACTTTGGCTCAGGTCATGATTTCACTTTCTGTGAGTTTGAGCCCTGCCTCAGTTTGAAACTTGCTTCAGATTCTGTCTCCCTCTCTGTCCCTCCCTTGCTCGTGCTCTGTCAGTCTGTCTGTCTCTCTCTCAAAAATAAATAAACATAAAAAAATTAAAAAAACGAATTGATTGTCACATCTTTTCCTAACTCTGTGTGCAGCTGATATCATGTTGGTAGCTTTGAAATCAGCCATGGTAGGAGTATTCACAGCCTTGAAAATTGGCCAATGCGACCTGAGGACTCCCCTTCCCCACCTCCACCCACACACCTACCATTTACCAGAACACCGTTGTGCAGTTCCCCAAAATTTGTTATAACATAGAATTAACATCTGGAATATATATATATATATATTCATGTATACACACACACACACACACACACACATACACACACATTGGTGAGGGAGTTTCCAAAGAAATATCCTTAAAAGAAACAGAAACAGAAACAAAACAAAAAACACAAACCACCCCAAACAAAACAACAAATAGTGGTTACTTACTTTACCCAATGAGGTTATGAGTCAGACACCAAGAGAAAATAGTTTTATCTCTGTCTAGGGCATCCTTTCCTTTCTAACTGGGTCCCACCAATGCTGGTTCTTGTGCCAAGGAATTATGTTAACTTGGCATTAATATTATCATTACTTTCAATTAAGTTAGGGGCATATGTCCCTAGAAAGATTTGATTGAAATCTGTTGGCTTTCGAAGTAACTATTAGATATTTAATAGGGGAAAGAAGAGATGCTTTTCCAGACATACTTTCCTTCAGTTCTTTCCTTTAAGTGAATGGATCACAGAGGGGAAGGTGAAAGTAGATGTAAATTTGAACCTATACTAAATTCCTTTCCTATTCACATTATAATGAAAAGTTGCTAATCACATCACAAAAACAAACTTCTTTTTAACTTATTCTCTGAACACAAAGTGGGCTTGTAAAACGCAGATTAGTTCTTAAAGATACACAGAGATACACAATGGAGAAGATCTATCAAGGACGCATTGGGAGGGCAGATAAAAGATGAACATAAAAAAAAGAAAAGACGAACACAGAAGAAAGTAAACTAATCCCGAGTTCGTTGTTGTCACCACCTTCCCTCCTTGGACCGCACCTCGAAGGTTTTGTGAAAGGGGATAGAACTGAATGGGAAACAAATGGCTGGTTTGTGCTGAAAGGTTTTGTGCTATTCCTATTTTCCCTGCTTATTTTGAGGAACTCAGATAATTTATTTGACACTTTTAGATAGGGTTGTCACTTAGCAGAAGAAAAGCCAGATTCTAGGGTCTGGATAAAGCCCGAGGGAAGGCTCTGAAAGGGAAGGGGAGCTGGGTAGAATAGAATACATTTAAACCTCAGTTGCATACCAGAGCTGCATAGTACAAGCAATTTAGTTAAAACCTAATGCACACAGTGGCGATTGTAATAAGAATATAATATTTAGTTGGCAGCAAAATTCCAAATAAAATCTCCAAATTTTAGAGAACAAAGGTAGGAATGTGACCAAGAGCAAAGAAAACCTTACTTAAGTGAATATTAGAGCAGCTAGAGAGAAGAAATACAAAGAAAAAGGAAAAAAAAGAGTAATTTCACTGAACATTTCCTAACCTCATGGAATAGTGCGAAAGGATATCCCAAATATTTAACTGAGGAAGTGACACCTCTCTACTTCCCTCTTATTTTGATTGAAATGCAAGTGACTTTTGTTCTCAAAAAGCAAAACCTACAGACTTTGCTAAAAATCTGTGATCTCTGTCTCTAATTGTTGGAGAGCAAAAATGTTAAAGTCAGAGTGTGTTCCCTCCGGGCTAAGGTGAATTTGGATAAAAGGGACTTGCTAGAAAGTTGAAGAAACCAGGAAATTTGTAAACATTAATATTGTATTTGTCTCCAGGCAGAGTGAATTAGGGCTTGAGTATCCATAGATTTGGGGATGGGGGTGAGGAAATGGGGACCTGAAATGCTAGTTGCAACTTGAAATAAACTTGAACATAGCTGAAATA
>NW_021883214.1:0-1485 GCF_006229205.1 Suricata suricatta
CTCTGTCAATGTATTTTTGGTTCAGTTGAGTGGAAGGTACAGAGAATTCCCATGAATTCCCTGCCCCTATGCATGCACAGCCTCCTACATCATCAACATCCTGCTCCAGAGTAGTACCCAGTACACTTGTTACAATTGATGAACAAACACTGACACGTCACTATCAATCAAAGTCCATCGTTGACATTAGGATTCATTCTCTTGGTGTTTTAACTCTATGGGTCTTTGCAACTGTATGGTGACGTGTATCCTTTACTATAGTAATGTACAGAATGGTCTCACTTTCCTAAAAATCTTCTGGGCTCTACCTATTTATCCTTCCCTCCCCTCAATCTCTTGACAACCACTGATCCTTTTACTATCTCCATAGTTTTGCCTTTTCCAGAATGTCACACATTTGGAACCATATGAGACCAATGACTTCTTTCACTTAATAATATGCACTTAAGATTCTTCCATGTCTATTTGTGTCTTGATAGCACATTTCTTTTTCTTTTTATTTTTTGTTACCATTTATTTATTTTGAGGGAGAGAGAGATATTGAACAAATGGGAGGGGACAGAGAGAGACGGAGAGAGAGAATCCCAAGCAGGTTCTGCACTGATCCTAGAGCCAGATGCTGGGTTCAATCTCAGGAATGATGAGATCATGACCTGAGCGTAATCAGTTCCTTAACCAACTGAGCTGCCCAGGCACCCCATTGATAGCTCATTTGTTTTTAGCACTGAATAATATTCTATTGCCAGAATGTAGCACAGTTTATTTATTCAATCACCTACATCTTGGTCGTTTATAAAAGTTGGCAATTCTGAATAAAGCTGCTACACTCATCCCTGTGCAGGCTGTTGCATAGATAAACATTGGTTTTTAACACATTTGAAAAAATACCACGTGATTGCAGGATCATATGGTAAGAGTATGCTTAGTTTTGTAAGAAACTGTCAAACTGTCCCCCAAGGTTGCTGTCAATCTGCATCCCGCTAGCCATGAAGGAGAGTTCCTGTTGCTCTACATCCTCACGGGCATCTGGTCTTGTCAGTGTTCTGGATTTCATCCATTGTAATAGGGGTGTAGTCATACCTCTTTGTCCTAATTTGCAATTTCCTATTGACGCATGATGTTGATCATCTTCTTATATTTTTATTTGCTATCCATGTATCTTCTTGGGGAGGGATCAAATCAAATCTTACACATTTTTAAAATGGGGTTGTTTGTCTGCTTATTGGTGAGTTTTAAGAGTTATTTGTATAGTTTGGATGACAATCTTTTATGAAGTATGGCTTTTACAAGTCTTTTCTCCCAGGTTGTGGCTTATCTTTCCATTGTATTAATGGTCATATAATTTATGGTTTTTTAAAATATATATTTTTTTAATTTAGAGAGACATAGTGAGGAGGGGACGGGGCAGGGGGTAAGAGAGAGAATCTTAAGCAGGCTCCACACTCAGCACACAGCCCAACGCGGGATGGATCCTCTGACTGTGGG
>NW_021883215.1:0-695 GCF_006229205.1 Suricata suricatta
TTGTTGACAACATGCTTTCTCCTGATTGACCGAAGCTGGAAAAGTAAAAAAGTTCTTGTTCTTATTTCTATTGCTGACTTCCATCTAGCAGTCCTAAAGTCTTATGATGAAGCCTGAAACAACTCCAAGAAAATTAAGGTAAAATTTATACTGCTCTCTGATATTTTCTGTGCAGTTGCCCTTTATCTGTCTTACTCTAAGCCTTAGAAGCTCAAAAATGAAATTCACTGGGGAATTTCAAACCATATTGCTGCCTATAGACTTGGGCTATCCTCTGTGAGATCTCACACTGAAAACCCTCTGAAGAATGAGTAATGACCAAATCCTGCAAGGGATTTAAAAGAAGTTCCTTCAACTTTCTTTGCTGCTCTCAGCTCCAGGTAGAATACCATCACGTTCACTGATAGACTGAGATTTAAAGTGGCCTTTGCGCTGTGACCAGTACCCCATTTGCTACTTAGATTTTGGCATTTTTTTCCTCCTCAGGACATAAGGAGTTTACCATGTTCTTTACTCCTAAAGGCCTTGCATTATTTGTGTGCATGTCAGGATATTTTTTTTTCATCTTTTTTTAATTTAATCCATGACCAAACACAAATCCCTGTTAAAGGCAATCTCATATGTCACCTATTCTATAAAGCCCCCCACATCCCAAACACTGAATGGACACTCCGACTGTATGAATGGACTAAATA
>NW_021883216.1:0-695 GCF_006229205.1 Suricata suricatta
AGAGCCCAAAAGACATTACTTGGAAACCGAGAAAAAGAGTAAGAATAATTATATTTAAATTTTGATTTCTAAGACACACGATCATTAAAACACATCATCAATCATTTGTTAGAAGAGCTCAGTTATTTAGCAGATGCAAGGGGGTGGGGAGAAAAGACACAAGCAAGCCAACGGGAGCACGAGGTCACGTCCCTGCAGGTCAAACGCCCACCCAGGGACACTGTGCCAATCTCCTCTTCCCAGCGCTCGGTGCAAATCCGGTGCTTCCCTTCCTTAAAACTGGTACCTATAGGGCACCTCAGTAAAGCGTGCGGCTTCGGCTCAGGTCATGATCTCACAGCTCATGGGTTCAAGCCCAGCGTCGGGCTCGGTGCTGACAGCTCAGAGCCTGGAGCCTGCTTCAGATTCCATGTCTCCCTCTCTCTCTGCCCCTCCCCCACTCACATACATTCATGCTCTCTCTCAAAAATAAATAATAAACGTTAAAAAAATTTTTTTAAACTGTTACTTAAATCCAATTTATTGCAGATTTTCCTGGTTCAAAAGTCAGGCCCCACCCAACTCAATGGAAAAAAGACACAAAGAAAGCAGAATAAGCCCCTTGCTTGAGAAGCTGTTCGGGCACAACCTTGGCTGTGACCTAGGCTTGCTGGGGACAGGCTGGGCAAGGAGCCACGTTTCTGCTGTCTTCCAGC
>NW_021883217.1:0-695 GCF_006229205.1 Suricata suricatta
GCTGGTGGGTGGGGGGAAGACGGCATCACCCCACTCTCTTGTCTCCAGAGAGGGGAGCTCCCATGTGCTCCTGTTCAGGAAGCCCTCACAGAAAAGCAAACAATCACTCTTCTTGTGTCCCAAGCTTCTGTCAGATTTTTGCCCTCCCTCTGTCTGAACTGCAGGCCTGGTACTACAGTTTTCCTGTGTTTTATCTCTGGTACTTGGCTGGTTCAGATTAAAAACTCTGAATTATGGAGGATGCAGCATGACTTGGACCTACTTTCCTCCTCCAGAGGAGAGTTGTGCCACATTGCATCTGGTGCTCTTCTGTCCCTGAAAATCACCTGCATGGCTATGTTGGTGATTGAAATTTATGGCAAAGCACAGGGAAAAGCAGTGACCTGGTTATCTACCCTCTGTCCTTTGCTGATGACTGGCTGCTCAATGGTGCACACTGGCTCTTTGGTCCTTGAAGAGGAAATATACCCTCTTACAAATGTACTCCAGGAAGGGGGTCATTCTCTCCCAGGGTGACCCAGGAAATCCCTTCACCGTGCTGTCTGCTCTCGGGCCTCCACTCTCCTTCCCAGGATTGCCCCTGTCAGCCTTGATTAACTCTGGCAAATGGCACGGAGTTCTCAAACCTCAGAATTTGAGTTCCACTGTTTACAAAAACTTGCTATAGTCAATTCCTCTAGATTCTCCAGACACTG
>NW_021883218.1:0-695 GCF_006229205.1 Suricata suricatta
AATTAACATCTTTAAATGTTTTATAAGCCTATGAAAAGAGCTGCATTTTCTATTTGGAGACTTGGTTTCAATGTGTGCCTATATGGGAAACTTCAATCCCATAGATTAGATATGCTGTATCCCATTAACAATTCTATTAATTAATTCTTATGTTTCTAACTATTATTGCTTTATATATCTTAGTACTTTATTATTCAAAAACTCATGGCTTCTTTACTTTATCTTCGCTTATGTACTTTATCAACCTAACCCACTTTTTCCTATCTTTTAAATGATTTTGCCTTTGATTTCTACTTTATTTTAATATCCTATCCCTAGGAACTTTTTTTCATTTGGATTGGTCTGATATTGGACTATCCTTTAAATATTAATCTATCAAAACCACTTTTCTTTATGCACATCTAGTGGCTGTAGTTGGAATTGTTTTTCTTTTGGTCCATGTTGAAGAGTATTATCTCTTCATAAGAGAATCATCCTGGTTACAGTTATAATCATAGTTGTTCTGTTTTGTCTTATGTCTGTTATCTGGATTTGTCTTATATTTTTTATAATATTATGCATCTATGTATACATATTTGATTTTTCTCTAATAGCTTAGAAGTTTTAGAGCATAGTCTTCAGTCCACTAGTTCATGCTCCCCTGTGGATATACAGGAATGCTCTTGGGATGTGTCATGGCACAGGAGAAATACATG
>NW_021883219.1:0-695 GCF_006229205.1 Suricata suricatta
GTCCTGTGGAACTCGTGCTCCCGTGGGGAGGCGGGCGGTCAGCGGGAAACAGCAGTGTGTCTGGTCACCCGCAGATTCCAAGCGAGACGAGGAAAAGAAGGCTCGCCAGAGACACGGGCAGCTGGAGCTTTCGCTTCTTCGTCTCTCTCTCTGCAGGGCGTTCTTTTTTCCTTTTTTTAAAAGTTTATTTAGTTTTGAGAGAGAGTGTGGGAGCTAGCTGGGGAGGGGCAGAGAGAGAGAGAGGGAGACAGAGGATCCAAAGCCGGCTCTGCACTGACAGCAGAGAGCCCAACATGGGACTCAAACTCAAGAACCACGAGATCATGACCTGAGCCAAAGTCAGGGGGCTTCACTGACTGAGCCCCCCAGGCGCCCCCACTCTGCAAGGCTTTTCAAGTCATCTTAAAAAAAATTTTTTTAAATGTTTTGTTTATTTTTGAGAGAGAGAGAAAGAGACAGCGCAAGCAGGGGAGGGTCAGAGAGAGAGGGAGATACGGAGTCCAAAGACAGGCTCCAGGCTCTGAGCGAGCTGTCAGCACAGAGCCCGACGCGAGGCTCGAACCCCCAAACTGCGAGATGGTGACCTGAGCTGAAGTCGGACGCTCCACCGACTGCGCCCCCTGGCGCCCCTCGAGTCATCTTTAGAACTAGTTTCTGCTTCTTTCTTCATACTGTTTCCTTTGTACTGTTTTCTT
>NW_021883220.1:0-695 GCF_006229205.1 Suricata suricatta
GCACTGGGTGTTGTATGGAAAACAATTTGACAACAAAATATTATGGAAAAAAAAAGAAATATGGAAATATTTTGGGGGGAACCCTGGATAACCATTGCCTATCAGTCTATATACTTTTTCTTTATTAAAAAAATTTTTTTCCTTAAAAAAAAAAGTCTTTTTGATAATTTCTGTATCTGGTTTATACTGGGCTATGTTTCTATGCACTCTTTTTGCTTAACTGTGGGGTTACATGTTTTGCATGTCTCAATTACTTTTTATTGTAGAGCACCTACTGGGGATAGATTGTCTTTATAATTGGGGTATATTCCGGGTTTTCCCTTAGAATGCAGTTAACTGGTAGGTTGTCTATCCTTACATAGTCTATCCAGTAACTTGTCTACTTTTGTGAATTTTTTAAATTCCTTTTTTTCATGCCTGCCATGGCAGTTTTGGCTTTTCAACTTTACTTATTATTGTCTATCGTTTTCTCTAAGCTTCCAAGAATCATCTTGACAATGTATTAGTACTGTTTTCTGAGGTCTTTGTCAACACAAATCCTTTATAATGGGATAGTTCTTCCTTATCAATTACACTAACTCCTTATACAATCTCATGTTCTGCCTTTTTTGCTATAGTGCCCTCGGGATGCAGTCCCAATCATTTTCTCCCAGCTCCTTCAAGTGTATATTGACTAGGTCCTACAGAACCCCCTA
>NW_021883221.1:0-695 GCF_006229205.1 Suricata suricatta
CCACACCCATTCCCAAAGCAAGGTCACCACAGGATGCATTGTTCTCAGAAAGAATTTGCCATGTCCAGTCATATATGGGGAATAAGAATTGAAGGTTTATTCTGAATTTCAGGACAGTTATTTTCCAGAATGTATCTTTAAATGACAAAAACCAATAGTAGGGGGTATGTTTTGCTGTTTAGTTAGATACCTTTTGGAATTCCTAGATTTCTAAGCTGCAGATTGTTCTTAAATCATAAACAAGGTGGTCATATCATTTGCTGTCTGAACTAGAACAGTTTTGAAAGTGAAAAGAGGCACTATTAAGAATTTCACCAGGACAGGCAGACCGGGATACGTTCACCCTAATTGTAAAGGACATTGACAGCAGGCTTCCTAGAAATAGCTACCTGCCTTCTAGTGCTTATGGGCTCATCTGTAAAACTCCAGGATATTATTTGGAATTGGTTCTCTCATACTTTATTTCTTTCATTTTTTTTTCTTTGAGGTGAAATTGTATAATTCCTATGTGTCTGAATCCAATAGGGTAGGATGATTTGGTAAGGATGAGAAGCAAATTAAGCTGAAATTTGAACCAGTATGCTTAAAAATATTTTCCATTGATATCAAAGGGTTGGGCTTGCAATGACTTTAGCTGCTTTCTTTTGGAATCAGAAAGAGTTAAACATGCCCTTAATCTCTTATATTGCAAGAGC
>NW_021883222.1:0-695 GCF_006229205.1 Suricata suricatta
TCGGGTCACTTGGCCTCCACCTCCGGCCTGTCAGCACCTCCGCGGGCACCCCAATAAACTCACTTCACTGGCCGATCTGAGTCCTTTCATCTGACCCCCATGGGGGTGCGGGATCCCAGGGTTTTGCCCAGACGTGATCTCCTTGGCCGGGAACATTTCCGGGAGGGAGGGACTGAGCAGCCCCAGAGGCGGGGCCTCCGTCCTGTGGGCGGGGCCTCCGTCCTGTGGGCGGGGCCTCCGTCCTGTGGGCGGGGCCGCGGGGCGGGGCGGGACTCAGCCCTCCCCCAGGAAGCTCAGGCTGCTGGGCCCGGTGCAGTGCCCGGGCCTCCCAGGCTGGCCGCCTGCAGACAGGGCGTGGTCTGGGGGCTTTCAGCCCCTGGCCCGTTCCAGCCACGGCCCCATCCGGACAAACCGGCCCCGGACAAGTGGGTCTGGGGGCTCCCGGCAGCACAGTGTCTATGGGGCTGGGGTCGCCCTGTGGCCCTCCCGCCGGCTCCACCCAATCAGCAGAAAGACGAGGGAGCAGGGGAGGTGGTGCTCCAGCCTAGATGGGGTGATGGGGACTGGATTCCTTCCCACTTGAGCCAACTCGGAAAACTGACAGGGTCGTGAAGCCGGGGTGTCAGATTCTGGGCCCGGGCGCGCAGAACCGGTGCCCCTGTGAGAGGGATGCACACGGCCCATGTCTCTGTGCG
>NW_021883223.1:0-695 GCF_006229205.1 Suricata suricatta
CCTAGGAAATTGATCTGAAGAATAACACAAGAGTCTGAAAAACTTGAGTCACAGAACTCAGTAAGTATGTGGCACAGAGAAGGAGACTGAGGGAGAGAAAAGCTGTGGAGGGTAGGGAGACATTTTTGTGGAGATATAACAGAAAGAGAAAGAGAAAGGGGGAGAGTACTTTGCATTGGGGTTGTGCAAAAAAAAAAAAAAAACACTTCTCTGAAAGTAACTCAAGAGAAAGAGAGAGAAAGGGTAAAAACACTTGTAGGGGACTGAACAAGAAATCTATTCCCCAAAACCACTAATAGGAAGAAAGGAGAGTGTTTCAATGCCACCAGGATTCTATAAACAGTGGAGTGCACAGTCTGAAGTTCTGGAGCTCAGTGCCTGGTGATGCTTTGGTGAGGAAGCAGGACAAACCCGTGGGAGAAGGCATCGTGGTCCGAGGTCCATGTGCCTCACAGTGAGAAACGTTCCCCTGCTTGGAGTGCATTTGGTAGGGGCCTCCCCACAGGAAAAGACCCCAGCAGATCCTGGAGAGTAGCCACATTTGCTGGTATTGGAACAGAGATAACAGTGTGGTGAAAATTGGCTCTTGCAGCATGTTGTGATTTGCCATAATCTTTGAATCTCTGCCACTGTGCGATAACACGAATGCTTTGTGGGAAAACTGCACCTGACCATTGCTTAACAAGATCTTCCCA
>NW_021883224.1:0-695 GCF_006229205.1 Suricata suricatta
CTGGCTAAGGTTACACCACTGGCCAAAGCGCCACCTAAACTGCATATCGTCTTAAAGGTTTTTTAATATTGGGTCTCGAGACATAATGTGGGTCTGACACATCTGGCTGGCCTCATTGGAGACAAATTAAAGCAATAAGATAATGCAAGTGAGGAAGAGAAAACTAATTAGCAAGTTCATTTTCTGCCCTGTCAAAATTTAAAAAAAAAAAAGGAAAAAAAAAAGGAAAGCTAATAAAGGCCCTAAAATACGGTTATTTAACCCTGTGAACCACATATTTCCTGGAGTCCAAGAACTGAGAGTTCCAGGGGTACTTAGAGAAAGACAAATAAGCTATTCAAATGATAAATAGGAAACATGCTTTGTAACCACTGGCTACTTTCTCCATATTATGTCAAGGGTGACCAATTCCAGTAATAATCACAAGAATACCTAATTTGGTGGTGATCCCAAAAGGATTGTAAATTTTGCTTTTATGGCAATAGAAACAGACACTCACAAGACAGCACCATGGAGACCATAGTCACAGAACGAAGAGACGGTTAAAAGTGTTTATGATGTTTAATCAGGAAATTGGCTGCCTTGATTCCAGACCACTCGAGGGGTTTCATGTTGAGAGGGAGCTAAAGCTGAAGCCTTCGCCCAACCCTGAATGGAGAACAATCTACTGGACTCTCCTTTGGTGCTGACATCCA
>NW_021883225.1:0-1485 GCF_006229205.1 Suricata suricatta
TGTGTCCTCACACGTGCAGTGACCTGCTTTGGAGCACCCCACCCATCACACAGTTTATTTATGCTGCTTCCTTTCCTCCTGTTATCTATAATTTCAAACTGCTCTATGCTTCCCCCCTTGGAAATGCATTAGTAACTATGGAAAATGATGCTATTAGAATGGGCAGAGCCTAGTGACATGCACCATTGCAACATTAAGGTGGATTTATGTGACAGCCGGCAGTGTGGATATCTTCGTTGAGTAAGGTAGGTGTCAGGTATGGTGACCGCAGACATGTAGAACATGACCTCTGGTAGAAGATGTGGATTTTACACTTAAACAGAAAACAGGGCTACATCTTTACCTCGAAGAAGACAAGTTCCCAGAGGTTTGAATGGAAGGGGAAGTATTGAGAGTAAGAAGGACACTTTTAATATACTAAATAAATTAAGTTTTCCCAAAGTATGTGTGTTGTGGAAACATCAAATATCCCCTAATAGTGAGCATAGATCTGTGTTTATTTGAATGGCCCAAACTCTAAGGAAATAGGATGATTATTGCAAGCTCAGAGGGTGCAGGATGACTGCTCATTTGGCCACCTCCCCATGCTTTGTGGAAATTTCTCTCAGGGAAGGGGAAATGTCAGCGGCTGCCTTTTCTGACAAAAGTGGCCACAAGACTGGCTCCAGCCAGAATGAGCCCTGAAGCTTTCACTCGCACTGTGACCATTCCTCCCCCTGCCCCCACGTCTCCTTCACCTCTCCCCCTACCCAATTCCTCCGGCCTCTTTTACATCATTTTTCTATTTTTTAAGAAATCTTGACTATCTTAAACTTCCACAGCGTCAGTAGCAAACATTAACTCAAATCCATACATTCAAATGTAACTCAGTAGAGGTTAAGCAAATTCTGATTAATGGTAGACAAGTATGACAAGAGTATGTGTCGTATTAATTCACTGACACATTTGCTGGGTTCAATATTAAGATGGACTGGAAATAATCCAAGTGTTTGGCCAGCACTTCCTCTTTCCTCTATTTTATTGGCCACTGTGGTAGATGGAATAATGGCTCTGAAAGATATCCAAGTTCTAATCCCTAGAACCTGTGAATGTTACCTTATGTGGCAAAATGGACTGCAGGTGTGATTAAATTGAGGCTCTTGAGATGGGGAGATTATGCTGGATTATCTGAGTAGGTCTTCCAGGTAATCACAAGTATCTTTACCAGAGGGTGCCAGAAAAGAGTCAGAAAGCAATCCAATGACAGAAGTGATATGAGATTTGAAGATGTTCCGCTACTGGCTTTAGGGATGGAGGACAGGGCAGAGAGCCAACCAATGAAAAAAAGCTTTAGATGTTCGAAAAAGCAAGGAGATAGATTCTCTTCTGGTGCATCCAGAAAGGACCAGCCCTACTTGCATCTCGACAGTGAAACTGATCCGGGACCTCTGACCTCCAGAAATGCAAAAGAATAAGTTTGTTTTGTTTCAAAATAGTAAGTTTGTG
>NW_021883226.1:0-695 GCF_006229205.1 Suricata suricatta
GTCTGGGACTTGACACCCTTGTAACAATTGGCAGGCTGCCCTGGATGGGGCGTGACCTTGGATGAGGAGGTTCTCTTCAGCTGAGAGCAACTGTTCTGGGGAACAAGTTGGCCATAAACAGTGGACAGTCTATATGGCTGACAATGGAGGCGTTAATGTGGTTCCAAAGGGAAAAACTGGACAATGTTGCCACAGCTGCTACTGCAGTCCATGCCTTGTGCCACTCAAATCTGCTTGCTCTGTAAAATAATCTCCTTCAGGATTCTGATTGTTTCATTCCCAGGAAAATCCGTGAGGGGAAGGCTAGTGAAATGAACTACAGTCCTTGTCACTGCACCTGCTCTTGAGGCTGAAACTGAGACTCAGCCTCTTTCTTCTGATTACAGCTCTAGATTTCTTTTTGTCTAATTCCAGTACCAACGGTCATAGGTAGGGCTCTCTGGGATGTTCATAGAGGACATTTCTGGAAGAATGCCCTTGGGAACAATACAGATGAGAGGTGAGGGAAGGAATTGGGCAGATGGAGGGTTGAATTGAGATGCAGCCGAACTGAGATACAGTTGCTTCGGCCAATTCTATGGGAACATCAAAGCTGGAATAGCTTTTCACATTGGCCTTGTCTTTGCACAAGTCAGCAGGACTTTATTCTTACACCAGACCAATCTACAGATGCAGGCGCCTCTGGAGTAGGGGAT
>NW_021883227.1:0-695 GCF_006229205.1 Suricata suricatta
CACACTCCGTGTCTCTCTCTCAAAAATAAACATTAAAAAAATGTTTTAAAAAAAGAATAGGTAGTCCACATTTACTTAAGGCAGTTTCCCATTCTTTGGTATAAAGATGATGTCCTGTTTGTCCCTGTTTCTTAGCATTACCTGTACCTAGCAGTGAGTTCTAAGGGTTGACTATAGAGAGACGTTTGGAAGAGGCAGTGATGCAGAGAGGGGTGGGGGAGGGTGGGGGAGGGTGGGATGCTGTATTATTAGAGGGAGCAGGCTGGGTCTGGGGTGCTGAGGCCCCTGGGCGGCATTGCCTGGTTCTGAACATGTCTGCCCTGCACAGAGGAGGAAAGAGGGCAGGTGGGAGACAGGGGTGCAGTTCCAAGGTCCCTATGGAACTTCAGGGGCTCAGCTGCTCCTTGTGCCTCCAAGGCACTCCAAGGCAGCACACAGCCTGGAGGAGGCAGGAGGCAGCTGGGCTGGGAGGCCAAATGGTGAGAGAGGAAGAATGAGAGGGAGAGACCAGGGCTGAGGGAGCAAGAGAGCATGAGAACCAGAAAGAGGGGAATGAGGGCCCTGGGCGAGGCAGGGAACTCAAGAGAGCCAGAGAGAAAGGGATGTACAAACTCAGGCCCCCGAAGGGGTCAAGGGAGGGAGAAGAATCAGGGCCACCGCTGGAGAGAGAGGAGAAAGGGGAGGGGGAAGGGGCC
>NW_021883228.1:0-695 GCF_006229205.1 Suricata suricatta
CCCCACCCCGGTGCTGGCCTGCTCACCCCGCCCCTGCCCGGGCTGGAGGACCCCCGCCCCACCCCGGTGCTGGCCTGCTCACCCTGGCAGCAGAGAACGCCGTCATCCTTGAGAGCCGTCTTCATGAGCTGGTAATAGGACTCCTTGAAGAGACTCTCTGCAGGGCCTGCAGTGGCGGAGACAAGGAACAATGGCCGAGACCTCCGAGCCTGGCTCTGAAGTGCCACTACTGCCCGACTACAGACCCACACAGCTGCCAAGGGAGTAGGGCCAGGATTTCAACCCAGGTTTGCGGATTCAGAACCCAACCACAAAGAGGGTGCTTTTGTGGAGCACAGGGGTCTGTTGTCTGTCTGAGGAGGGCTCCATGTTCCTGGCCGGGAGGTGGGGGGGGGGGTGTTTCTCATGGCCATTGCGTCAGGGGACTCTCCGCCCTGGGCCCTGGGTCAAGACTAGATCCCTGCTCTGATGCTGGCCTATTGAGACTAGAGAGGAGGGTGAAGAAGAAACTTAGGCTTCAGTGGACCAAGGCCAGAGCCCCACCCTCCTCTGGGAAATCCCCCTGTGAACTTTGGGCAATAGCCTGGTCTGCCTCTGGTGAGCCAGGACTGGGTTGAGGAGGTGGTGACCAGGACGGGAGAGACGTGGGCTGCCAGGGGACCCAGGCCCATCCCTCGCTTACCCATGGGGTCTGA
>NW_021883229.1:0-695 GCF_006229205.1 Suricata suricatta
TGGGGTCACTTCTAATCACATCTTTCCATCACTAGAGAACGTATCACAAAGATAGTTCAAACAATATGTTACAGGTCTGAGGATTTGACCAGTATTATAGACTCAGAAAGATTACTTAGCAAATACTACCAGATTACCAAACATGACATCAATTGATCGGACAATGGTGGTGCTTTGCCCACTTCCCTTTCGTGGACTTCAGGTGATCAAGCGCACCCAGCCCTCAGCTACTGTGAGCTTCAGCTGCAAACAGTTTAGCTGTCCCATGTGCCTGTGTGCGGGGAAATACTATTGCGATAAAACTCTTGACAATTTACTCTAGCGGGTATCCAATAGTGGATCAAATCCGAAGTGTATAGGCTAATAAATCTTTTCCACAGTATTCAGTTTTTTTGACCTCTTGCTATTATATATTTTTCATGTATTTTTCCCCACTTGCATGTTAATTTACATCAATATCTGCTATTTTAGGCTCCCCAATTAAGTAATGTATCCTTTAAGGCTGACCACTATAAAAGCCCTCTGTGAGATTCTGATATTAATTTCTGGGAAGTTTGTGATCCATATATATAATCACAGCAGTAAGTAGGACACAATACTTTCAGGCTTCAACAGTAACTACTAGAGTGTACCAGGACTTGTCCACTGTGGGAAGATGATAGAGATAAAATAAGGAGTAACTATGGATATACTTT
>NW_021883230.1:0-695 GCF_006229205.1 Suricata suricatta
GAGCAGATCCGCGCCGGCCTGCAGGACGCCGCCACTGGGCTGCAGGAGCAGGCGCTCGCCTGGGACTCGCTGGCCGCCCGGGTGGCGACCCTGGAGGCGGCGGGGGGTCACGTGACGCCGGGGGAGGCGGGCGAGCGGGTCCCGGACAAGCTGGCGCAGGAGCTGGAGCGCCTGGACACCGATCTCCAGAGGCTGGGCCGCTGCTGCGAGACCTCCGGCGTCTCCTCCCTCAACAGCTCCCTGGAGGGCCTGCAGGAGGCGCTGTCGGCCACCGAGCGCGACTTAGAGCAGCACCAGCGCCTCTTTCACAGCCTCTTCGGAAACTACCAAGAGCTTTTGGCAGTCAACGCCAGCCTGGACTTGGGGAAGCTGCAGTCCGTGCTGAGCAAGAAAAGGAAGAAGCAGCAGAAAGATCTAGAAGCTCCCCAGAGGAGGGGCAGGAAGGAAGCAGAGCCTAGGTCGGATGTGCACATCAAAGGGCCGGTGCTTTGGGAAGCAGGTGAGTTCCTAAACCCCGGGAGGCTGGGTGAGGCTGGCAGCTCTTTTGCCTCAGAGAAGAAGGGATGAGAGGGAACAGGGCGAGCATCCGTCAGGGGTACTCAGGGCCAGCTTTGCCCTGATACCCCTTTCATTCAGGGTCAGAGGCCTCTGAAGCTCCCCGAGGTGTAAGCAGGTAGAAGTCACCAGAACCAACC
>NW_021883231.1:0-695 GCF_006229205.1 Suricata suricatta
AAATACGGCCAGACCAACATAACCCGGCCCCACAGCTAGAAAACTGGCCTGAGGATTAATGTGACAACGTGCACAACCTGAACCACAGAACTCAACAGGGGCTCCAGGCCGAGAGATGGCCTGGGGGGACAAACAGGAAGCTGCTTTTGCAAGCCTTGAGAGGACCAGACAGGGGAGAGGACTGGAAAAGCAGCCCCCCTCCCCCCAATGCAGCCTGAAGGAAAGCGGGAAGAGGAAACAGCCACAAGGCCTGAACTACAAAGGGAGAAAGGAAGAAAAGAGAGGGTTTCAAATCCACTAGGACTCCAGAAACGGGGGGCACAGGGTGAAACTCCGCAGCTCCTTACCCGGCAGCGCTCTGGCGGGAAGGGCGACTCCTCAAGGGCACAGTGGGGCTGGGCATCCTTGAAGTTTCCACTGCTACACGACGGCGTGGACTCTCTGGGGTGGGCTGGCACCCAGCCCAAGTCCCTGGGCACGGGTAGCACTGCGGTCCCGCGAAGGGTCCTAGGGGCGACTAGCACCGGCGATTGCTCCATCAGACCCTCCCCAGAAGATCTGAGTCGGTCCAAGCTACAGGCCCTCAGAAGAGAGGGGTAGGTAAACACAGCCACGTCTGACATAAGACTGAGGATGGACTTGCCGCCTGGATACCTGACAGCTGAGTCCAAGACACGGGAATCTCGGGACCGGTC
>NW_021883232.1:0-695 GCF_006229205.1 Suricata suricatta
GCTTTCTCGCCATTTGTCAGGATTTTACTATATATAGATATCATATTTTGAGAAAGTGACCTAGGAGAGATGAGCCATATTCTTATTTCACAAAGAAATCCATCAAGCTTGGTTATCGTGTTTTCCAGCCTCCAGAAGATGAGAAGCAGAAAGTTGGAAAGAAAGCTGTTAGAAGCAAGCAGATTTATGGTAATGGGAGAGATTGAAAAACTACAAAAAAGGAAGCGAGGGATTCAGAAAGCATCATTTCTGAGGCTATTTGGGGAAGAGATAAAGGGCCTTAGACGACCAGCAGCGCAGAAAGCATCAGTGGGTTCCCCCACCTGGTTGTAGTTGTCAGTAATGATGGCCCTGGGCCATCAGGAAAAGGTTAAAGTAGGTTTCCCAAGCTCTGTTTAATAAGACAACATAGTTTATAATCCATTTCAGGAAAACTGGTGTTTTACTTGAGCTCTTTCAGTTGCAAGTAATAGAATCTCTAAATACATTCTAAGTAAAAAAGCGTGTGTGTGTGTGCGTGCGTGTGTGTACATGTGTTGGCACAGTGCACATGTCTAGGGATTGCAAATTACAATGAAAGTAAAAGTGGTTAGGAACTGAGTCAGCCCATGGACTGACTGCTGTATCTATCTACCTAAAAGATCTCTGGTTCCTCTTTTTTTAAATTTTTTTAGGTAAGATCTCTGTTTCTTTCC
>NW_021883233.1:0-695 GCF_006229205.1 Suricata suricatta
CTCTAAGCCAGCCGAGTCCCAGATGTCAGGGTTTAACCCCCTTCTGCTGTGGCCCTAGGCCCGGGGGATCAGATGCGGGGCCCCAGGGTGCTCTCCGCACCTAGGAAGGCGGGCGCCCTGTAACTGATGGGCTCTGCTGGGAGCCCCGCCTCTGGAACGCATCCTCCCTTCCCGGCGGGCTCTTCCTCCCCACACTGAGTCCTGCGTGCTTGGAGAGGCTTGTTCACCTCTCTGTGGGCCATCGGAGGCTCGGCGGGGGGCTCGGGTCCCCTGCACACCGCATGGTCACAGCGGCTTGACGAACTCTCCCTGCGTGTCCTGCGGCTTCTGCGGGACACGGGCGGCTGGGCGGCGCTGCAGAGCCCACACTTCACCTGCCACCTTGCTGATGCGAAGTTCCCGGAGAGGAGAGCATCTGTCACTTCGCTCGTCCGTGTGGCACCGGCAGCAGGCTCTTCACAGTACCCGGCCGTGGGGCCCCGTGGGGCCGAGCAGCCACCAGACAGCGCTGGCAGCCAGGGCAGCGGTGATGGGGACAGGCACCCACGACGGGGAGCCCTGACCCGGCCGGTGTCTGAACCACATACGCGAGCGGAAGCATCTGCAGCAATGGAAGGGGGGTCAGGGGCGGGGAGATGGGCGGTCTCCCCGATCGTGGGACGAAGCTTTGTGCCAAAAGCGGGACAGAAGCAGCT
>NW_021883234.1:0-695 GCF_006229205.1 Suricata suricatta
GGATGCATAGTGTTACACCTTCATGTTGCCCCAGTAAGACCTGGGTTAGAGTGAAGGGAGAGGGCCAGCGCATGGAGCTGGACAGAAGTTCACATTGAGGAGGAAAATGCTCCCAAGGAGCATGATGCTCCCGTGCCCGCCCTCTTATGTACAGTTTTGCTCTAACTTGACATTCTTCCTTAAAAAAAATTAAACTGAAATTGCACCATGGGCCCTTGGGGGAAAAGTGGGGGCTCTGTAGGGTTCAGAGCACAACATCGTCAGTGCAACATTACAATATGAGTGGTGACCAATTAAAATTAATATAGTTTTACACATGCTAAACAAATAGTTCAGAGGCAATCTAAGTAGAACAGTCACTAGCATTTGAAGAAGGGCCAGGGTTTGAGGAAGCAGAGGGGGAGCCAGGAGAAGGCTTATCTGGAATGGGGAAGTAATCATAGTTGTGGGTGGGTGTGCCTCATAACTCTTGGCAAATTGAGGTGGCTGGTAAATACGCATTTTAGTATGATCCAAAGTTTGATTCAACTGGCTGTCATATTCTACTTTTGCTAGTGTTACTAGAATACTGATCCCTAATAAAACCGATCACCTTGGAACAAAGTGGTTTCAAAACATCTCTCAGGAGGGAGTAGGGTTGAAAAGTACCAATAATAAAGGATTACACTCAAGCGTGTTAGCTATCAGTAACCCTA
>NW_021883235.1:0-695 GCF_006229205.1 Suricata suricatta
GCAAACCCCCATTGTTCCTATGTCTATACACAAGTGGGACTTAATCACGTGCCACTTTGGATGGGTGGAGGCTATTTGGTACAGATGACCCTCATCTCTGCAGCTCTTGAAATCAGAGTCCCCAATCATGGTGGGTCTGTTCTCTCTGCTGCAGAGAGATGGGTGCAGAGGCCAGTAAACTTGTTAAGGGTGTGGTTCCCCTTGGACTTGGCTTTGTTTCCCTCTCTGCCTTTCAAAATAGTGTTCATCACTGCTTACAGAATTTCCCTGGGCTTCATCTTGTTTGATCTCTAGGCATGGCAGTTTTTGATTTATTGTACAGAAAACAGTTAAGTTCAGAAAAACCATTGACGCAGCTAATTCCAGGAGTGCTGCGACACCCTGCTGGCACCGTTCTTCCACGACCAGCATGGGTTTTGTGGGGACATGCAGAGTGGCCCGTGCCTATGCTACCCCAGCTCTTCTGCACCCACATTCCATGCTCTTTCCCAGCCTGACCGTTTGTAGGAGGGAAGGCAGCACCATTGGCTCCTCTCTCCATCAAGTGCATTGTTCTGCATCATAGGCTTGCATTTCTCTCCATCTGTATCTGATGTCTACCATTGTTCAGAAGGTGTTCTGAGATCCCCCGGCCCCAGGCCTCCAGCCTGATGACTGCTAAACAGGCTTGTTAGGATAGGCAGAAGTGTCTGTGG
>NW_021883236.1:0-1485 GCF_006229205.1 Suricata suricatta
AAAAAATTATGTGAGGTATAACAGAGGCACAGTCATAAGAATACTGGTGTAGGAATTAGCAGCAAAGGAGATTTTATTTCTATGGCTCAATTTTTTTCTCTTCTGCGAAATAATTTTCTATCTACTTCAACAGGGCAGTTCTAATAATCAAATAAAGTTAATAAATGAGAGAGATTATTACTCCAAGTGTTATCTGACCAAAACAGAATGATGTTTCCCTTGTTCTGGATGTTACATACTATACTATTAACGCTACTTTGACCCTGAATCCAAATACCTCATGTTTATTTATTAATAGGCATTTGAGGGTACACCTTGTCACCCTAATTAGATCGTAAAACACTTGCCACAGATGTATTTTATATTGAGTTATTCCTTACATGCTAACTAGCACAACAGTATGCAATGAAAAGTGGCTTGATAAATATTGTTAAATCAGTGAATGAATGAGTCAGAACTGACGGACTGACTCATTTAATCAATGAGTAAAAAAATCACAAAGCTTAGTGGGTATTTGAATCATCTGGAAAGCTTGCTAAAATGGCCCTTTACCAGACCCCATTTCCGCAGATTCGGATTTAGAAAGCTGAGGCGGGGCCCAAATAGATGCATTTTAGTGAGTACCCCACTGATTCAGACATAAGTGGTAAGAGAAATGCAGGTATAGGGAATTTAATTGTGTTCTGATTTCAGATATTTTGTACCTTAGCCTCTATCCTTAATGTAAGTCAAGTCTATGTTGTCCCTATGAGGTTTTTTTTTTACTTAAAACAATACATAAAATAATCTGCTTACTTAAGAATTCTCATTTCTAATAATAGTAGAATGTGGCTAACAAAGTTAGAACACTGCAGAGCGTGGCTTCAGTCCAGCCTGAGGCTCAGTGTGAGCTTCCAGGCCCTCACAGGTGTTACCCATAATAATGCATGCGTCAATAGAGGTGGAATGGGGACACATCTTTTCAAATAAATAAAGCTTTGAAAGTCATTTTTTTTCTTTGTGTTCCTGCTTCCTAACTGAAAAGTTGAAACAAATAGCTATTTAAAGGATTTTTAAGAATATAGTGCAGGGGCGCCTGGGTGGCTCAGTCTGTTGAGCATCCGGCTTCAGCTCGGCTCATGATCTCACAGTTCGTTGGGTTCAAGCCCCGCATCAGGCTCTGTGCTGACAGCTCAGAGCTTGGGCCTGCTTCGGATTCTGTGTCTCCCTCTCTCTCTGACCCTCCCCTGCTCATGCTGTTTCTCTCTCTCTCTCTCTCCCAAAAATAAATAAAACATTAAAAAATTTTTTAAATGGTGCAAATATATGAACAGATATTTGTATAGAATAGCATACCAATGATTAGTAAATATATCATATAACCCCAGCATGAGAAAGGTTATATACAATAAGGTGCCCTAATTTCTTCTAATAAGATACAGTCTGCCACTTATATGGGTTCAAAGACTTATTCAGACTTATTCAAGCAGAGCTTAGAAATAAGGT
>NW_021883237.1:0-695 GCF_006229205.1 Suricata suricatta
GCAGATAAAATGAAAATGTGCTCTGTGTGATTGGTCTCTGTGAGAAAGTGTTTCACAGGATTATCAAAATTATATCTTAGGATTCATTTTGGATACTAAAAATTTTTCAGTAGTGATTTAAAGAATCTTAGGGCTGGGGTACCTGGGTGGCTCAGTCAGTTGAGCCTCTGATTTTGGCTCAGGTCATGATCTCATGGTTAATGGGTTCAAGCCCCGCGTCGGGCTCTGTGCTGACCGTTAGCTCAAAGCCTCTCGCCTGCTTCGGATTCCGTATCTCGCTCTCTCTCTGACCCTCCCCTGCTCATGCTGTCTTTCTCTCTCTCAAAATTAAATAAAACAAACAAAACAAATAAAGAATCTTAGGGCTTTCTTTGGACATGGCCTACAAATCTTTGGCAATTAATTTCTATATGACTCAAAACATTTCTCCTAGCAGTGGAAACCTCTATTTAAGCTTTTTAAAATAAACTCTGTCACTCTGGATGTATATGTAGCTCTAGCCAGTGAGTGAACATGAGATTATTTCTGAAATTTTTATAGAACAGGGAGATTAAAGAAAAATAAAGACACTGGGTGCAGTAACACAAGTCAACATAGTATGTCATTCAATTCATGCTTGGAGATTTTGAATTTAACCAAAAAAGAATTGGATCCATTACAGGTGCCAATGGTCATAATGAAACCAAGTGGAGAAT
>NW_021883238.1:0-695 GCF_006229205.1 Suricata suricatta
TAGCCTCTAAATGCTTCTAAGGGTAATTTGTTGATAAAAGGAGTTGGCATCACTTCATAATTTACAAAGGAAGATAGAAGACAGATGTCAGAAGCAGATGTACACTTCCCAGAAAGGGGAAGAAGGAACGCTGAAGCAAATCAGGATCATTTGCAAAATAGAGATCAAATAAACTGGAAAAAAAATAAGGACTGAAAAAGCACTACTTCTACAAAGTTGGCTTAGTCCTCCCATCAAGTTGATTCAAATCTCCAGGTCATAACTCTCAAATTTGGAAGTGCATTGGCTGACTAGACAAGTTTTTGCTTTCCTACTCCATGCATAGCGTTACGCCAGGTCAGAAAGACACATGGAGGTAAAGAGGACAACTAGCTGCAGAGACCTTAAGAGAGGACCATTTACAAAGTATACAAGTGTTCACACAAGTCATAGTGTGTTGAAAAGTTCTTCACAAGATGGTGGAACAAGAGTGATCCTTGTATCTATTAATCATCCATTAACTCAACTACTCATTCACTATCCATCACTATCTGCAAGTAATTGAGAGCCAATACAAATTATAGCTTCAGACACAATATGCTGAGAGTATTTTAGAGGTTAAACAGATATAATAAAAAGATAATTATTTTCAAATAAGAGCTTTTTATCAGATTTGAAACACTGGATCTCAGTCATTCTTTATTTAAATGCATAAA
>NW_021883239.1:0-695 GCF_006229205.1 Suricata suricatta
GAAAACAGAAGTTACAATAGGCAGTGGCAAATTAATTTTGCTGTATGTGTTTCCAATATTATGTTAGCATAACCGATAAGCAACCAGAGAACCAGAGAGCTGGAAAAGCTCTCTTCAGGTAAGTGGGGCGCTGAGAACTGGTTCTTGGCAGAGTGACCTGAGGGACACACACCTAATCACTTCACAGTGTTAGTTCAAGATGTTGATGAACATTAATTCATTAGAAAAGGAACTCATTCGGAAAGAATATGCAGAAGAAAAAGATAAAAAGGGGAAGTATGATATGTGTCACAACCATCTACTTGGTCTCCTAAACTAGAACCCTCAGCATTCACATTCGACAATTAACATTTACCAATTACCAGTTTCTGTTAATTTTATCTCCTGAATACTTCTGAGGTCTGTCTTTTCTATTAACTGGTGTCTGTTTTATTAAAGGCCCTCATCACTTAGAATATTTGAAGAGTGTCTTAGCTGCCCCTCAGTCATGACATACCCCAAGAAAAGTTGCCAAATAAGATCAGAGAAAATCAGTTATACATTTGAATTTCAGGTAAATAACAATATTTTTAGTATAAATATGTCCCATGCAATATTAGTATCATACTTACATGAATAATTATCTGTTGGCAACCTGAATTACGGATTTAACTAGCTGTCCTGTATCACTACTTGCTAAATTCTGGGGACCCTGA
>NW_021883240.1:0-695 GCF_006229205.1 Suricata suricatta
GGCCGCTGCCGCTCGCCCTCCCGCCCGCGCCGCTGCTGCCGCGGCCGCCGAGCTCGTATTTGGCGGGAACCGCAGCGACCCCCGCAGCCCGCGCGGCGATTGGACGAGGCCGCGTCACGTGACAGCCCGGGAAGAAGGGAGCGCCGGGAGCATCCTCGCGAGAGTCGAGGCTTCTAAGCCTCCCATGGCTCCCCTATTGATATTCCCGCGGAGGACCCGGGCTTCCTCTCGGCCGCCTCGTCATTGGCGGGGAGGAGGTGCCCTGCGATTGGAGGCAGAAGATGTCAAGCCGAAAGTTCGACACTGTGATTGGCTGAGTCTGTGGGATTGGTCTGCCGGAGGAGGGAGGGCCAGGTTCTACGTCATGACGAAACGTCTTACGTATGGTGACGGGTGACAACCTGAAACAGGTTTATAAGAAGAACGAACTTTTTGGTTTTTCCTAATTGGACATCAGCTGGATATAGCAACAGAAATTAAAATGATAAGCTTCTTTTTATAGGAACAACAAACAGAAAATGTTGCATGGAGAGAAAATGAAAGGAAAATAAAGAGTATACAAAAAAGAGTAAATTCTGTACAGCCCTGTAGAAGTATTTAATACGCACTGAATATGTTCAGAGGGAATGAACGAAATGGATCTTTCTGATTTAATTCTCAGGATTTTTGCAAACGCTGTTTCCTCACCTAGAAAA
>NW_021883241.1:0-695 GCF_006229205.1 Suricata suricatta
TTTAGAGAGTTAATTGGAAAGAGGAGGGCCACATGTCTCAGTGTAATGAAACTGACAAGAGCAGGGACAAAAGCTATCATATCATCAACATGAAATAACGTTCCTGGTACAGCTTTGCTGCCTTATTGCGAGGAGGAAGTTGGGATGAGACATAAATATCTGGAGATTCTTGCTTAGCTAAGAAGTTTGGGTAAAGATTTTATAATAGTCCAGGACATCCCCACATAGTCCTTTTGCTTGGTATTTTATGACACTAAGGAGTTGTGAAGGTACACATTTATAATCCAATCAGAGGCCTTGAAACAAATGAATGATGTATGTCCTATCCAATCACGATTTATATGTTATAAATAGTATCCCCTATTCATATTATTATGGGGATCGGGAATGAAGAAGAATGACCATAGCCCCAAATTATGGCCGACATTCTTCAAAAATGTCAAGTGATGAAAGAGAGACTGAAGAGACCAAAGGGGATAGAATCTTTAAATGCAATATGGTCTGGATCCTGTAATCAAAGGACTATAAAGGCTAGAAAAGACATAATTGGGACCACTGAGGATTTGGCAATATGGCCCAAAGATTGGTTGAAAGTACTATCGATGAGAAATTTTCCTGAATTTGTTAACTAAGCTGTGATTATGTTAGAGAATATCCTTGTACTTAGGAAACACATACTGAATGGTCGATAGTAA
>NW_021883242.1:0-695 GCF_006229205.1 Suricata suricatta
CATGTATTTCTCCTGTGCCATGACACATCCCAAGAGCATTCCTGTATATCCACAGGGGAGCATGAACTAGTGGACTGAAGACTATGCTCTAAAACTTCTAAGCTATTAGAGAAAAATCAAATATGTATACATAGATGCATAATATTATTAAAAATATAAGGCAAATCCAGACAACAGACATAAGACAAAACAGAACAACTATGATTATAACTGTAACCAGGATGATTCTCTTATGAAGAGATAATACTCTTCAACATGGACCAAAAGAAAAACAATTCCAACTACAGCCACTAGATGTGCATAAAGAAAAGTGGTTTTGATAGATTAATATTTAAAGGATAGTCCAATATCAGACCAATCCAAATGAAAAAAAGTTCCTAGGGATAGGATATTAAAATAAAGTAGAAATCAAAGGCAAAATCATTTAAAAGATAGGAAAAAGTGGGTTAGGTTGATAAAGTACATAAGCGAAGATAAAGTAAAGAAGCCATGAGTCTTTGAATAATAAAGTACTAAGATATATAAAGCAATAATAGTTAGAAACATAAGAATTAATTAATAGAATTGTTAATGGGATACAGCATATCTAATCTATGGGATTGAAGTTTCCCATATAGGCACACATTGAAACCAAGTCTCCAAATAGAAAATGCAGCTCTTTTCATAGGCTTATAAAACATTTAAAGATGTTAATT
>NW_021883243.1:0-695 GCF_006229205.1 Suricata suricatta
GTGGTTCTTATCTTCTTTGTACCTCTAATAGGGGTATGCATGGTCCATCGCTTCAGGAAACACTTGCCTTCCATCGTCCATATCCTCATGGCTGACATTTACTTGCTTCTTCCACCAGTACTTAATCCCATCATCTACAGTGTCAAGACCAAGCAGATTCGTCTTGCAATTTTCCACATATTTAGACAAAGTAGGAGGCTTTAGAAACACATGGGGGAAAATTTTTTCCATCAGATTCTTAACTGTGCAACTTCCTGGATTCTCTAAATATCTTTCATTTCTAAGCTTCTTCTTTGCAAATTTGAAACATTGCCATTGCTCTGATCATCTCTCTGCATTATATAAAGGTCTTGTGAATATTATCAAGTTTTTAATATAGGAATATAGCCTTATTAATGACATATTTTATTGTTTCTGAAAATAATAATACAATTGAGATCTCTTAATAATCCAAAGACCCAAATCAGGTTTTGTTTACTAGTCTGTGATTGGTCATTCACCTGCGCAGGGCCAGAATTTGGTGGAGAAACTTGTTTCAAGAAAGTAGACTTCTCCTATATTGGGCCTGAAACTTAAAAGGCCCTACCAAACCCAATCTCTCTGCTGAATATCATCATTCTGACTGAATTCTTATCCTTGTCCTTTGCCATTATCTTACTGTCCTCTTCACTTACCCCCTTCTATAGCTATCAGAA
>NW_021883244.1:0-695 GCF_006229205.1 Suricata suricatta
CCTCTCCATAGAAACTTTAGAGTCAGTTTCTTGATATCTACAATATAACTTGCTGGAATTTTGAGTGGGATTGTGTTGAATCTATAGATCAAGTAGGAAAGAACAGACATATTGACAATATTGAGTCTTTCTATCTCTGAACGTGGAAGCTCTCTTCATTTATTTAATTCTTGTTTGATTTCTTTCGTTTTACAGTTTTCCCCATATAAATATTGTACATATTTTATTAGGTTTATCCCTCAATATTTCATTTTTTTACAAGCTAATATAAATGGTATTGTTTTTAATTTCAAATGCCACTTGTTCATTGCTGGTATATAGGAAGTAATTGACTGTTGCATATTACCTTGTATCCTAAAAACCTGCTATAATCACTTATCAGTTCTAGAGTTTTATGTAGATTCTTTCAGATTTTCTACATCGGTAATCATGTCAATTGTAAACAAAGACAGTTTTATTTCTTCCTTGTCAATAACTATACCTTTTATTTTATTTTGTATTATTCCATTAGCTAAGACTTCCAGTCGATATTGAAAAGGAATGGTGAGAGAGGACATCCTTGCCTTGTGCCTGATCTTAGCAAGAAAGCTTCCAGTTTCTCTTTATTAAGTATGTTGTTACCTGTATTTGTTGTAAATGTTCTTTATCAAGCTGATGAAGTTCTCTTCTATTCCTAGTTTCCTAAGAGTTTTTTT
>NW_021883245.1:0-695 GCF_006229205.1 Suricata suricatta
ACTGAGCCCATCTAGCAGTGATAGTGCAACCTTGAAGTTTCTCAATTCAGTGATTCCATAAATCCATGAGTGTTGTTCCTTGTCTATTTACGTCCACTTGTTCTCTGACTCGGCATTGTGAACTCACTTCCCATAGAGGACTAGCACTTGTCCCTCGTTCACTTTAAAGACTCTGATCTCTGTTAACAAAAAATTCCTAGGGCTACAGTGTTCAATCAAGGATGTTTGCCCAAATGAAAATAAGTACGCATGCCTAGTGCATGGTTTGTTAAACAGCGCTGATATATGCCACACATTTTTAGGAGTCGCCTGGTGCTCTGGGCAGAGGACATTGCTAATCAATCAGCCTGCTCTGCTGCCATCGTCTTGTCCTAAATCCTTCCAAAGGCTTCACACCATCATGGGCAATTCTGTCTTTGTTGTCACTCTCTCACTCAACAGAACATGATGAATTGGTTCTGGGTACTGTGCGTTTCTCAAATAGCCACTTCTTAGTTCACTGTCATGATTCTATGACACGTGGAAGGACTATGGGAGGCTGAATTAACGAGGCTGCATATGAGCCACAGAAACTTCTGGAAAACTACAGTGAGCCGCATACTGACAGCCACCATGGCTAAATGTGACAGCAAACCAGTTGTCCCTGAGCTTGTAACCAAGGAGACCTTGTTGATGCCCACACCCACATGAATGTA
>NW_021883246.1:0-695 GCF_006229205.1 Suricata suricatta
GCTCTTGCAATATAAGAGATTAAGGGCATGTTTAACTCTTTCTGATTCCAAAAGAAAGCAGCTAAAGTCATTGCAAGCCCAACCCTTTGATATCAATGGAAAATATTTTTAAGCATACTGGTTCAAATTTCAGCTTAATTTGCTTCTCATCCTTACCAAATCATCCTACCCTATTGGATTCAGACACATAGAAATTATACAATTTCACCTCAAAGAAAAAAAAATGAAAGAAATAAAGTATGAGAGAACTGATTCCAAATAATATCCTGGAGTTTTACAGATGAGCCCATAAGCACTAGAAGGCAGGTAGCTATTTCTAGGAAGCCTGCTGTCAATGTCCTTTACAATTAGGGTGAACGTATCCCGGTCTGCCTGTCCTGGTGAAATTCTTAATAGTGCCTCTTTTCACTTTCAAAACTGTTCTAGTTCAGACAGCAAATGATATGACCACCTTGTTTATGATTTAAGAACAATCTGCAGCTTAGAAATCTAGGATTTCCAAAAGGTATCTAACTAAACAGCAAAACATACCCCCTACTATTGGTTTTTGTCATTTAAAGATACATTCTGGAAAATAACTGTCCTGAAATTCAGAATAAACCTTCAATTCTTATTCCCCATATATGACTGGACATGGCAAATTCTTTCTGAGAACAATGCATCCTGTGGTGACCTTGCTTTGGGAATGGGTGTGG
>NW_021883247.1:0-1485 GCF_006229205.1 Suricata suricatta
GTGTCATGAATAGATACTTCAATGAACCAATTTTGACAGAATACGATCTTATCTTAAATGTTGAAGTAATAAAAATATTTTCACACTTCATCTAGATCAGTTTTCAATTCAATACATTCCCCACAAAAATGAAACTTATTAAGGTGGTTTTTTTAAATGGATGATTTTATTGCACCGGTGGTAAGTGGTATGAAATTATTTTAGATACTTCATTAATAATTCTGAAATGTGACTAACAAGTGGAATAAAAGGGACTGCTGAAATAGAAAGCATCCAGTGAATCAAAATAATTCCAAAAATCCTACACTTTCACACTCTACACTATTTTCTTTTTCCCTAATATCCAGCACACCTCTAGGTAATATGGCATTTCTTTATACGTTATGTTTCATACTCAAGCATATTTCTTCCATCATTGGTTTTCAAACTCCTTGACATATTTCCCAGACACTGAGAGGCAGAACTGGCTAACTGGGGAGGCTCTGAGGTCTCTGTCCATTGTTGCTTCACAAATTAGTTGGAGGATACCTTGGTAAAGAAGTTATAAAGAAAGTATAGGGGTGAATTAGGGGATATATCAAGTTCATATCAAGTATGAGATTCTTATAAGATGATAATTAGCAGGGATGAATTTTCGCAGAGACCATTGAAATTATATTTCATTACTTATCTCTCCTCTTTTCTGACATTTTGGCTCTTTCCTTAAGAGCCAAACACCTTAATTAAAGGTGTTTAATTCAAATGAAAATTACACTTGCATTAGAACCCCTGACATAAAGAGGAGCACCTGGGTGGCTCTGTCAGTTAAGCATCTGACTTGTGATTTTGGCTCAGGTCATGATCTCATGGTATGTGAGTTTGAGCCCCACATCGGTCTCTCTACTGACAATGTGAAGCCTGGATGGGATTCTCTCTCTCTGCCTTTCCCCCCAGCTTGCTCTCTCTTTATCTCAGTAAATAAATAAATAAACATTAAAAGAGTATTTTTTTAAAAAAAAAGAACCTCTGGGGCACCTGGGTGGTTCAGTCAGTTAAGCGACTAACTTTGGCTCAGGTCATGATCTTATGGTTCGTGGGTTCGAGCCCTGTGTCAGGCTCTGTGCTGACAGCTTAGAGCCTGGAGCCTGCTTCAGATCCTTTACCCTCTGCCCCTCCCCTGCTCATGCTCTGTCTCTCTGTCTCTCAAAAATAAATAAACATTAAAAAATATTTAAAAAAAAAATAAAAAATGAACCACTGATGTAAGGAACAAATACCTCTATTCACAACAGCCAAGAAATGGAAACAACTTAAGTGTCTGTCAGTGGATGAACAGATAAAGCAGATGTGGATTATGCGTGTGAGTGTGTGTGTGTATGTGTAATGGAATATTATTCAGCCATGAGAAAGAAGGAATCCTGCCATTTCCTACAACATATATGGACCTTGAGGACATTATGTTAAGTGAAATAAGTCAGAGAAAAATTTGCATAGTATCATTATATG
>NW_021883248.1:0-695 GCF_006229205.1 Suricata suricatta
GCTTTTCTACTGTTTCTAGGAGTCTGGATGTTTTTCTTTAAAGATCCCACTTATAAGTGATAGACTGCAGTATTTGTGTTTGTCTTACTTCACTTAGCATAATGCCCTCAAGGTCTATCCATGCTTTTGCAAATGGCAGGATTTCCTTCATTCTCTTGACTGAATGATATTCCAGTGTGTGTGTGTGTGTGTGTGTGTGTGTGTGTGTGTGTGTGTGTGTCTGAGTGTGTGTGTGTGTGTGTGTGTGTGAGTGACATCTCCATCCATTCATCTACTGGTAAACAATAAGGCCGTTTCCACGTGTTGGCCATCATAAATAATGGTTTAATGAACATGGGGGTGCAGACATCTCTTCATCATAGTGGTTTTATTTCTTTTAGGTAAATCCTCAGAAGTAGGATTGCTGGATCGTAGGGTAGTTCTATGTTTAAGTTTTTGAGGAACCTCCATGCTGTTTTCCACAGCGACTGCACGAGTTTGCATTCTCACCAACGGTGCTGGAGGGTTCTCTTCTCTTCACATATGCTAGTTATCTCTTGTCCTTTGGATAATAGCCATTCTAACAAGCGTAAGGTGGTGTCTTGTGGTTTGATTGGCACTTCCCTGATGATAAGTGATGTTAACACGTCTTCATATATAAGACCACGTGTGTGTCTTCTTTGGAAAAGTATCCATTCAGTTCCTCTGCCCGTTTT
>NW_021883249.1:0-695 GCF_006229205.1 Suricata suricatta
AAAATAAAATAACTAAAAAAACAAGACACCTGGGTGCCTCAGTCAGTTGAGCGTCTAACTCTTGATTTTAGTGCAGGTCATGGTCTCACAGTTCATGAGTTCAAGCCCCGAGTTGTGCTCTGTGATGACAGCACAGAGCCTGCTTGAGATTCTCTCCCTTCTTCTCTCTCTCTGCCCTTCCCCTGCTCATGCTTGCCTCCTCCCAAAATAAATAAACACTACAAATTTAGATAAAATAAAATAACTAAAAGACATATTAATTATCTAAAATACCTCTTCCTTGGACTGCTATCATTTCTTATATTCTTTCTTATCATACATTTTTGTTTGTACAATAAAAGTCTGCATGAACATAATTAGATCATAAGTAACAATAATGCTTATGAATATGTTAGTAAATGTTATTTAAGGGAGTAAGAGAATATCATTTAAAGTTCCACAAAAGCATAACTTGAATTTTTTTCTGAATTTTTTAATGTTTATTTATTTTTGAAAGAGAAAGGGAGACAGATCATGGGCAGGGAAGGGGCAGAGAGAGAGGGAGACACAAAAGTAAGATCCAGGCTCTGAGCTGTCAGCACAGAGCCAGACACAGGTCTCACACTCATGGACCATGATTGATATCTATATCTATAGCTTAATGTTTTTATTTTTATTTTTATTTTTTTCATAATATTTTATTGTCAAATTGTTTT
>NW_021883250.1:0-695 GCF_006229205.1 Suricata suricatta
ATCAAATGAGGAATTTAAAACAACTATGCTTAACAGGGTAAGGATTTTAATTAAAAAAGCAGCACGCAATACCTAATGGGCAATATACTCAAAGAGACAGAAGTTCTAAAATATCTTTTTAAATGCTAGAGATAAAAAGCAAAGCAAAACAAAACAACCCACTGTAACTAAAATGAATAATGCCTTTGATGGCACTATTTGTAGACCAGATATAGTTAAAGAAAGAACTTCTGAGCTTGAGGATACATTCATAGACACTCCCAAAGTTGAAAAGCAAAGAGAACAAACACTGAAGAAAATACAAACGGATATTCAGGGACTATTAATGTCAAACCACACCACAGATCCAGGAAGCTCAGAAAACACCAAGACAAATACAAAAACAAAAAACAAAACAAAACAAAAAGCAGCACCTAGACATATCATTTTCAAACCACGGAAAAGAAAAAATAAAGATGCTTCCTTTTTTTTCATTTTTCAGGGAAAAAAATGGGAGAAGCCAGAAGCAAAACAAAAACAAGAACAAAAACAAACAAACAACAACAAGAACAAAAAACACTACCTACTGAGAAAAAAAGTATTACATCTGACAACTTCTCAGAAAACATGAAAGCATGCTAACAAGAAGAGGGTGGAGTAAAACGAACTGTTGACAAAAAAAAAAAAACCCACTAACTTAGAACTTTTCTTTATGA
>NW_021883251.1:0-695 GCF_006229205.1 Suricata suricatta
GTCTTCTCATCGGCCCTGCTGGGAAAGAACTGAATGTGAACACAGCAAGCACTCTTCCTTTCCCCAAAGATTCCACTTCTTTTGATGACGCCAATTTTCCTAACGGGGAACACGAAAAGGGGCCAATTTCCTTACAGAACCATTCAAGCTATTTCCCAGGGCAGGATGATCCTTGGGAAAGTGACGGGAAGTTCCCCGCAGGTTCTACCATGCCCTGGGGCTGTAGAGAATTCTTGAGTGTTCCTTCTCATGCTAACTGTGACCCCAGCACCCCCTCCTGCTCCCTGGCCCAGCAGGGCCATGCATGTGAGAACACTTTGCACTTGCTCCCCAAGTAATGCTGTCATGCTTCATTTGCTCTCACCAGAGCTCTGCTGGTCCATTTGCCCAAACACCGAGTCATGGAGAGGCAATGGGTAGTGTCCCCGGCTAACCGCACATGGAGAGGGACAGCTAGTGCTGAACATGGGTTTAGGTCCCTGACTCCCTGTCCACTTCACACTGTAAAGTCTGGAGAAATTTAAAAAGTTCACTTCAACATAGAAAAGAGAAAAAGGCTGGAAGTGACTTGAAAAGAGTAATTGAGAGCTCCTCATATTTAGTTTCCCCTTCATGTCCTGTGGTGTCTCCCAAATCCTGGGAGGTTAGATTCTGATGATCCATTTTCTGAATTCATTTTTATATTTTTGTCTTTA
>NW_021883252.1:0-695 GCF_006229205.1 Suricata suricatta
GTCTTCACAGAGAACACAATCCAGGTTGAGTATACACAATATGATACGAATGAGAACACAAACGACTCGTGTCCGACTCCAAGGTTTCCTTCTGGCTGTTGTCAGAGGGCTGACGCGCCCCTCTCCCACGGCGAGTTGGAGCATGAAGGCTGCTCACTGGACAGCTGTGCTCTGGGCTTTGGAAGAGCAGACATGTTGGAAGGCTGGTACCTCCATTGTCATCCAGTCCTGTCGTAACACGACCCTGCCCTGAGCGTGCCTCCCCACATTCTCCCTGACGGTGAGCTTCCTCAGTCCTGTGTCCACACTGGCTCCCTGGGCCACGGTTCTGATGCCTACCAATTATCCCGTTCTGCACTGGTAGTGTTTCTCAAGCCAACATTGTGTAAGGTGTTCCCTTTTTTTTTTCTTTAGTAATTTTTAACATTTATTTATGAGAGGCAGAGAGAGACAGATCATGATCAGGGGAGGTGCAGAGAGAGAGGGAGACAAACACACAGAATCCAACGCAGGCTTCAGGCTCTGAGTTGTCAGCACAGAGCCCAACACAGGGCTTGAACCCACGATCTGTGAGATCATGACCTGAGCAGAAGTTGGACGCTCAACCGACTGAGCCCCCCAGGCGCCCCTAGGTGTTCCCTTTCAAAAGAAACACAAAACAGGGATGCCTGGTGGCCTTGTCGGCTGAGTGTCTG
>NW_021883253.1:0-695 GCF_006229205.1 Suricata suricatta
AAAAAAAAAAAAAAAGAAAAATTTTTTAAAATTTGAAACTTTTTAACATGGCAATTGAAAAATTTAATTTCTTCACAGTTGGGCCCTACGCTCTACCTTTCCAGCTTCATTCCTTACGTCTGTACCTACCTCTTCTTAATATATCCCCCTTCTATGCCTGACTTCCCATCCTCCACCTTAACCACGTTAGAACATTTATGCATATCCATATATTTTTTAAAATCTGACTTAAAAGAAGCCTGTTCGGTAATGCCTTTTAAGAATTCCTCTCAGGCAGACTTCATTATCCCTTTGTTCCCATGGTGCTTTGTTCACATCTCAGTTACTACTTTGTATATTCTATTTATTTTGTATCCCCAAGAGTGAAGGTATTCCTATTGAAACCAATAACTAAAATGTTATTCTCAAAAGATGACAAAAAAAACCCCTAGTCCTGTGAAATATTTGGAAAAACCATTAAAATCCAACTTTCTATGTAAAAATATTAACTGTTTTTCTTTAGATGTCACCTTTTGTTTATAAAAGATTGACATTTTTCTCATCTCTTTAGCAAAGTACCAGATGAAAGAAAAAGAAATCTTTAAAAATATGAGCTTATAGATACTGATGTATAGCCTACTAATATTTTGTTTTTATTCATATAAAAATAGACTCTTATAATTTTTTAAATGTCTTATTTATTTTTGAGAGAGAGA
>NW_021883254.1:0-695 GCF_006229205.1 Suricata suricatta
TTCAGATTCTGTATCTCCCCCGCTCTCTGCCCCTTCCCCACTCGTGCTCTCTCTCTTTCTCTGTGTCTGTCAAAAAGAACTAATCATTGGGGTGCCTGGGTGGCTCAGTCGATTAAGCATCTGACTTTGGCTCAGGTTATGATCTGGCAGTTCATGAGTTTGAGCCCTGTGTCAGGCTCTGTGCTGAAAGCCCAAAGCCTGGAGCCTGCTTCACATTCTGTGTTTCCCTTTCTCTCTGCCCCTTTCCTGTCTCTCTCTCAAAAATAATAAACAAACTTAAAAAATGTTTAATAATAATGTATAAACATTTTAAAAAATTTTAAAGAATGAAAAAACACATCCATACACAAATCTGTACACAATGTTTATAACAACACTATTCACAACAGCCAAAGGTAGAAACAACACAAATGTCTATCAATGAATGAATAGATAAACAAAATATGGTATATTCATGTAATGAAATATTATGAAATCATAAGAAGTCATGATGTACATACCACAATGTGTATGAACCTCCAAAACATTATGCTATATGGAAAAAACCAGATACAAAAAGTGACATATCATTTGATCTTATTTATTAAATACCCAGAATAGATAAATCCTAGTGATAGAACACAAATTGGCAATTTCCAGGGGCCAAGAGCAAGAGGCAGAGAGGAAAGGGGAGCAATTTCTTAATGGATATGAGG